>NC_031776.1:26072431-26183066 GCF_001522545.3 Parus major
AGTGGGGAGAGGTGAATCCCGTACTCCTGTGGATCTCTTACACCAATCTGGCCACCCTCAGGATGATCCCAGGCTGAGTCACTGAATGTGTTAATGATCCTATTAAATGTAAATTCACTGGATAAATACCACACCCATCTGTACTGTCCAAGAACTACAGAAATCACAATTAAAATGCAGTAATATTATCAAAAGGAAATTGTTAGATCTTTTCTATTGACAAAAGGCTTTGGAGACTCAGATCAGCTCCTACCTCTTTTCTACTTCAAACACTTCAAGTAGGTTTGTAATCTAGATCAAATGCTGCTTTTAGCTGGTGCTTCTCTTCAGAGTTCAATCAGGGCACACCTCTGCTGGTGTGAGAACATATTTATTACTTAAACTGGGCTAAGATTTCCTAGGAGCCCACCTGAGGTCATGTACCACCAGCATGTGCATTTTTACTGCTTTACCATCCTGGAATAAACAAGGAACGAAAGGCTCACTGCTCCAATTGTAAGCAGGTAATAACCCTTCTGCAACAAATGTTGTTTATAAGCCAGAGCATGGAGTTTATACTACTGTGGCAGCTGCATAATATTCAATTAACCTTCTTTTCAATCAACCATATCCCTTATGAAAACAAACCATCCTAACACATCTGATTCTGACCTTCTTTGGTGAGTGTTAACCTCACTCCATTCCCAAAGCCAGTGGGAGCATAGGAAGAGTAAGATCCCACTCTGGGTAAAACCATCACAGCTCTTTAATATTGCACTAATATCTCAGGTTTTCCTGGAGGGGAGAAAAAAGCCCATAAAAGCTACTGTTGCTGGATCTGATTGCACTTACTGAGTACAGAGTCATTCCAACAGCTCTTTATTGCAGTGGTCTCTGTAGGGATGACATAGGGGCTCTTGTTCTTTACGAGCTGTTGGATCTACTTGGAAGCGCATACGTGTGGTAAACAAATGGTGTGTTTTATATTATTGGAAGGACAATTTATGACCAACCAAGGCCTCTTGCAGACAGCCATTTAACTTGTAAGTAAAATGACCTAACACTTAAGAAATTTAGAAGCTACAAAACAACCCGTGTTGTGCCCGGTGCACTTATTTCTCTTTGATTTATGCTTCATGTAAAACTTGAAATGGCCATATTAAATATGTTTGGTGTGGAAAAAAAAAAAAGAACAAAGCAATGTTTTCACATATGCTGAGGGTTTGTGACTACTGTAGCTTCCTCCTGCACCAGCATTTCTGATTCATAACATGGGTCCCTTTGCCTCCCTATTTCCATTTTCCCCACACTGACCTGTCAGGCAGATATGTAGGGGGCATGGTGGCATGCCTGCTGTCACCTTTGGAAGAGCTGCTGCATACAAATACAGTGCACTTTCTGGAAACATCTCTCATGTTGATGGCTTACCAAAAAGCAAACCCTCTGGCCGATACCTTTGCCTGCCAGAGGCTGTTTTACCATCCCACCTTTACCAACATGTGTAGGGTGGTATCAGCAGGCAGCAGAAAGTCTAGCAGCACACCACAAAAATCAGCTTCTGCACCAAAAAACAGGGAATGGGACTACATAAATCTGTGATCTACATTCCTCTGTCTAGCCTTAACTCTTAGTAAGTACAACCAGGATAGTCTTCAAGGAAAAAGGATTTTTAAGGAAGCACTTTGAAGCAGAAGCTTGGTCTGATGCTCTGAATGTCTTCTAAAGGACTCTCTCCATTCGCTGTACAGAAAGAGTACAGATAAAGACAGCCTTCACAAATGCCCCCTCTCTCCCCTGCTGCTATCCCTTCTCTGTTCCACTCTGGGAAGGACTCTGGAGTGCTCTGCCCATACAAACATCTTCTCTTCCAAGCTTTGACAGACAGACAGTTGCATTTTTTGACTCAGGAGCACGACGAACAGCTTTCCTGACACCTGCAGAGTGAATCATGCAGAAGAGCACACATTTCACAGCTGGATGTTGGCCAAAGCACCAAGGTTTGTGTTACATTGTGGTGGTAGTGGTTAAAATAGATCAAATGAAATGAGGAGAGCAGCAGGGAAGGAAGCAAAACTCTGGACAAAGCAGGGCTAATTTTCTTCATGGCTTTGTGTCTCCCAGTGTGTCTTCCACTTGGAAAATTCCATGGGCCATGAGGTGTAACTGACCATGACAAAAACAAAACAAAGAAGTGATGCTTATGAGGGTGTATTTTTGAAGAATTTAGGTCTGTAGAGCTTCACATAAAGGAGTTCTGGAACAAGAGCACCATTTTTAGCTCTGTTACCTCTTCTGCCGGCTGCTCAGTTGACCGGTCGTGCAAGCAGCCATTCCCTGAAAAGGTGCTGTGACCAGAGAGCTTCAGCCACTGCTCCGAGGGAAATGACCACAGCAGTGACAGCAGCTGAGGAGCACAGCCAGGATGGATTTGCAGCAAGCTTGGAAAGGCACTCCAGCCCCAGGCCTGGAGTCTGTAGGTGGGCTGCCGCACCCTTTGGCAGCACCAGCATCCTGCCCTTGGCTGTAGGGCTCAGAGCAAAGGCACTCCCAAGCTCTGCTGCTCAGCCAAGCTGTAAGAAACAAACGTGCTTCTCCCTCTCTGCCACTGTTACTGTACAGCACGAGTTTGGTAATCCCCAGGTGGCTTCACTGGGCCCCTTTCCCCACTGGCAAAACAGCCCTCTGGGAAGGAACCTGCCTGCTGCACTTACCCATCTGATTGGCATCTGAGCAAAGTGTCTCCACTGACTCAAAACTGATGTGTTCTTTCTATTCTTTTTTTTTTTTTTTTTTTTGGAAAATGTCTTGATGTGAATCGTTTAACCTCTGTGTCACTCATCAATAATGACGATAAGTGAAATTCGATGAAATGCACAGAGGATTAAACATCACTCCAGGCACACAAAGAGGGTGGTGTAAGCTTATCTGGGAGATCTTAAGGAGGGGTGAGAAAATGGGGATTGCTCTGCAGTCCAAAAGGCTGAACACCCTGTAGCACCAGCACCAGCTGCAGAAGGTGCTCCTCGTGGTGATCGTAATCACATCCTGCAGGCCAGTGAATTTCCCTTGTTAGCAACCATCCAAGAACCAAACAGGTCTCACCTTGCTGGAGGAGCTCTCAGGAAATGATGGCTTGTCTTAGCAATGTCAGGAGATTTGTCAGAGAATGTGAAAAATGTTTTCAGGGAATAGAAACTGGAGCTGAGCCAGGTGAAGGTTTCTATTTAATTGGAAAAAAGAAAATAGATCCCAGCATTTCCATCATTAACTGGAAATAAGTGGGAGTGTTTTGAACAAATCAGCAGTGGTCTATGTGTTGAAAGCACCAATGACACCACTGTGTTTGAGAACCTTTTCTTAGAGATGAGAGCCAGCTTTGTGGTCATTGAACACTTCCAAAAAATGGTCTGTATTTGCCCAAATTATGAGGGAAATTTAAAACCTGAACCCATTCCAATGCCTTCCTAAAATTTAACATATAATACATTGACAACTTTATCTGAAAAACCCTCCAAATCTAAACCTTGAATTTACAAGAACATGGGGCTGAGACATGACTTCTCAAGTAGTCTTGTAAAAAAGTGACATCAAAAAGATTTTCAACTAAACTATTATCTGCACATTTCTTCAATAATGAATAATGTTTTAACTGTCTTTTTTTTTTTTTTTTTTTTTTTTAAAAAGAAGGATTTATTATGCAGAAACATGGGCTGGTTTCATCACAGGTGAATCAGTACCAGAAAAAGTTAAGTCTCTAAGGAGCTCACACGGAGTTGTTTTCCACTCCTGATCTTTCTACAGAGTTGTTTCACTTGCAGGAAGTTGGGATTGAGCAGATCTCACAAAAGAAAAAGGTGTAAAATAAAGTGTGGGGCTGAGGGCCTTTTGGACTAGCATCATCCCTCCTTTTAACAGGAAAAACCACATTTTTCATGGTGTTTAAAGTTTTTCCAGATAGCACACAAAATACTGTACTGTGTTACAAGATGTAGATTAGCTGAAGTAAAACCTCTTTCCCAGTTCTTACTTAAGTGCTGACAAAGTCCTTCAGGCAAAGCACGAGCCCGCAGATGTTCCAACAGATTCAGCAGGACTTAGAAATGGCTTTTCTGTGAGCACAACTGGTGAACAAAAAGGACATTTTCTCCCCTCAGAATAAACACAAATGATAGAGAGGATAAGGTTAATTATTTTAAGGTATTTCAAACACCTTTAGTACTATTGAAAAAAAAAAAAAATTTTAAAATAAAAATAGCTGGAGGACCATTAGGGGATTGTAGTTGTAAACTAGGTCTTGTGTACATGCATCAGTATTCTCTGTTAGAATAAATGAAAACTCAAATTAGGGGGAAAAATCCTCAGATGACCTGTGTTTTTTTTTGGTTTTTTGGTTTTTCTTAAGACAACAAATATTGAGCCTACCATTTCTCAGAGTTAAAGCACAGAGAAACAGCACTCATGAGCAAAACTAGTTCAACCTCTGTCTCACAGAACAACTTGCTGCTTCCTTTAAGAGTGGACTGATTTTTTGAATTTTCCTACCATATCTTGGAATTCTTGTTTTGGGGCTGGGTGTTTGGGATTTTTAATTTATAAACTTGCATATGTTACTTTCCTCTCAGGGGAAACTCCCCCTTTACAAGGAAAATGGCCTTTGTCCTGGAAATTGGCAATGGGAAGAGAACAAACCAGCTTAGTTTAGGTCCAGGGCCCAAACAATGCCAGTCACAGGTGTGTGCCTTCAGTGGAGAACTCAGAACTTTCCTTCCATCTCTGCAATTGCATAAATCCAGCTCAGAACATGAAATTCCTGTGAAGAATGTGGCACCTATTGAGAAAAGTCTTTTCCTTTTCACTGGAAGTTGTAATGAGAGACACAACCATGAGCATTAGAGAATCACAAAATCATTTAGGTTGGAACAAACCAACCTAAAGATCACTAAGTCCAACCATAAAAGTGACATGACCAAATCCACCACCTAGCCATGTCCCAAAGCACCACATCTACACTTGTTTTGAGCACTTCCAGGGATGGTGATTCCACCACTCCCCTGGGAAGACTATACCAACGCTTCACAACCCTTCCAGTGAAGAAATTTTTCCTAATATCCTATCTAAGCCTCACATGAAATGCAGCAGAAAGCAGACAAAGGAGAGGGAGTTGGTCTGAGCTTAGAGAGATGATGAGCTGCATCCAGGGAGGGAGCACTGAGATGCACAATGTGCGACACCAACCACCTGCAGCCCTCACAGTGTGCTCAAGGTCACACCCAAAGGACAGCTCAGCATGTTCTCCATGTGTCAGGAAGCAGGAGATGGAGCAATTCAGGGTATAGTCCAGTTATATGGGACATTTAAAAGACCACTGGAATGTATTGGAGGCACAATGACTTTTAGGTAGGTTTTTTTTGGCAGCCAAAGGAGATTATTTTTTTGTTTTGCAATGTACCGGATGAGACAATGTGGGTACCATCAAGGCTTCATCTCATTTAAAAGTTTATTTTAATGAAGTCACAATAAGGCCTCCAGCTGGGAAGGTTATTTATTAACCTCTTATTTACAAATTGAGCCCTGATTTGAAAATTAAGGCATTGTAATTTAATATTAACCCACATGTCAGAAAATAATGAGACAAACTACAGGGAAAATTGCATTCCATATTGCAAAAGACCCATTTTATTTATAATGACCAGGATTACAAGTCGTGCCAACATTGATGGATCATACTTTAAAAATCTTGATAGCTCATTCATTTCTATAATTATATTTATTACAAATTAAATAAGTTGCGGACACCCTTGATATACAAAGAGACAAAATTAATTTGTGAATCAGTATTAATCTGTCATCAAACTAAACGAACTCCCTTTCTGGCAGTCTACTGAATATAATGTACCAGACTTTACTCAGGACATGAAAGCAGGGAAACTGAAAGTCCAAGCTGTTGAAGGAACACCTCTTCAGTTGGATGTACGTGAATTCTCAGTATGGCTTTTAAATCAAGAGATTAGACCACAATAGAAAACTTGTCTGACCACCTTCTGGAAAGCAAAATCAAGTCTGATGTTTCCAATCACATCCGTTCATTGCCTCAGCTCAGGTCAGTAGTAAGATGCAATGTGCAGCTCTTCAGCACCTCTCCTGTGACCCCTATACCTACCTCACACTGAAAGCTGAAAGGCTGGTACATTCCTGCTTCCTTTCCTGACCCTGCAGGTCCTCAGGCCCTGGAGCAAACCCCTGCACTGTGGCAGCAGTGAGGCATTTGTGCTGGACATCAGCCTGAGCATCACGGGAGATGCTCGCTCCCCTCGACCGAGGGAGAAGCGGAACGCTCAGATGCTCCTGGATGAGATTACAGACCTTAATGCTCAACAACTGCCACTGTGGTTAGCCAAAACCTGTGCCCATCTGCTCAGGGGTTTTGTGACTGGAGACAAGCAGTTCTGCCAGCTTCAGGAGAACTCAGGCTTTCCTCCAAAGTATAAATCTGGAGAGGGAAAGGAAAAAAAAAGGACAAAGACACAAAGACTCAATGCTGCAGGTTAGAGCACTTAGTCCCAGTAGACGCAAGCAAAGATGGGCTGTGGCTGCATGTCCTCTTGCCTCCACCATTCCTATCCCAGCATCATCCAGAATCAGCACTGACAAACTAATGCTTGAGCAGTTCCTCTTCTAAATAGGACATGACTCATCCTAAGGCAGTGGAATTGTTGCTTGTCTGTGGAGGAGTAAATCATCCCTGTGTTTACAGACTTATTATTTTTAAATTTCCGCTGTATTATCTCACCCCCCTTCCTCTTGAGTTAATCACCATCAACACCCCTGGAGTTCATCATCTCAAAGGCAAATTTTCAACTCTAGCAGGTCGGGCCCCACCTAAAACAGGCCAAAACAACTGAACTCCCCTGCTGTAATATGCTGATCCCTCCATGTCATTTAGCAGCTAGGATCAACTAATAAAGTGCAAGATGTAGAAATGTCATTCAGAGTTACCAACCCATAACTAAATAACTTTGTAATGAATGAAAGGCCATTTTGAGCTGCTGCCTTAAAGACTAGCTCCATCTCCATAAAGAAAGAAATATGACTCAAGCAGAGACAGCCTGCATGTGGCATTAACAAACCCTCTTTGTGTTTCTGTAGGAAAGACTGACACCAAGTGAGTTGTGTGCTTGCGTCATCTTCACCTTCTTTTCCTTTAAAACTGATGACTCCACCTCAAAATATTCCTGAAACTTTAGATCTGCTTCCAGGGAGCAGGTGGGCCCCCTCACTATGAAATAGAGAGCTCTATAGGTGCTTCTGAGCTCAAAAAATTTTTTCAGGTTAACTTCAGCTAGAGAACAAGAACAGTACCTGGTTTAGTAATACAACAGTAATTAATTCTGACTGTTCATAGAGGAAAAACAGTGTTGCCAGAAGAAATGATTTATACATCTTTATATGACAGTGTTTTTCCATTCACCTTTTTTTGGAGCATTTCCTTCAAAAGACATTAAGCCCATACATTACTATTTAAAGAGCTTAATTCAACCCAGGCAATAATGACCCATAAATATTCATGATTTTGTTTTAACATTAAAATAACATCTGTTTCAAAACATCTGCAATCTGTTTTCAATGCTTCGGTAACATTTAAATTAACTGTAACTAATACAATAAACCACTATTAGGGATAATGATAATGAAGGATGCCCTATTAAGAGACACGAACAACAAGGGATTGAATGAAAAACAAAACAGGGGGTGGAGGGGATGAACCCAACGGTCAGATACCAAAGCTCCTTGGAACTTTAATCCACCCTTATGGGAGGGTTTTCTGTGTGCAGGACTATTGTTTAACCATCTCAGCTGCCGTGTCTCTGCTCTGCTTGTGTCTTGTTCAGATATCCACTGCTAGAGCAGTAATTTATGATGGAGGCAGCGTGACTACTTTTAATGCTGGGGTTGAAGGGAGGCTCACTCTCTCCAGCTGAGGGGGCCCACAAAGTGTTTCTGAGCTGGGAAAGCAGCTCACAGTGTGCCCAGGGCTCTCCCAGCCAGATGTGCTTAACAAGCCTGTTAACCTCCCACCCGGCAGTGCCATGTCCCCATCCCCAGCGAGGCCGATGGCCGGTGACTGTGCTCACGTCTGTGCCGGGCTCCGGGCCATGGGGTTAACCAAAATGATTAACTCCCCCCCAAAAGGGGCTATTGTTTTCTGCTGTGATTTCTCCCTGTGGCCAAGACAGATGACATCAGTGCACATCTGTATATCGTTGCAAGGGTGAAGGTGAAGGTCAGGCGTGTGACGGTGCAGGGAAGGACACTTGGCACTCGCCTCCGTGAGGTCCTCATGGACCTCACGCCCACAGCCCCTGGCTGGAAAGTTTTACTTTCATGGAAAGCCTCAGTGGGTCACCAATCATAAATTAAAAATTATATTTAAGGGGTTTTGTGGCTTGTTTAGTTTTTTTAAGCCAGCCCTTCCTCTTTACTTCTCCCACTCCCTGACAAAAATCCAGGAGGTGTTTCCAAGCTCCTGGACATAATGCAAAAGGCAAAGGAATACAGCAGCTGGTTTTGCTCTTATCTGAAGATTTCTTTAGAAATAAATTCCACGTCAAAATACATTTTTTCAGTCAAAACAAAGCCAGGACTTGCCACACATCTGTACAACCTTGATGCAATAAGAGCAGCTGTTTGCATTGTCAGAGTGACATCTTTGTACACCAAAATGCCCAGGCAATCTAGAGGGACATAGGTTCAAACAGCTCCTGGAATAGCCCTGGAGGCTGTTCATTCTCCTGGCCCGAGCACTGCACCCCTGGCACACACCCTGCATCCTGGCTGTGCTCCCAGCCCCTGGCACCAGCTGCACCAGGTCCTGGTGGGCCACCACAGAGCCCTGCCTCTCTGCCTTTCCAGCAATGGCAGTAGCCCATGGAAAGCAGAGCATAAATTTAAACCATTTAAAGTGTGATTAAGACTTCCCCTGATTACTGCTCTGCATGATATTGAATGCTTCGGCTGTCTGTGATTTATTGAAGTAATATATAATACGCTGCATTCAGTTAACAGTCCCCATCAAGCACAATCTAGCTGAATAAAAAAAAAAAAAAAAAAAAAAAGGAAAAATGATCTATACAAAAGCTTTGCATTAAGAGGAAATCTCCCTGGATTTAAAGGAAATTNGCATTCAGTTAACAGTCCCCATCAAGCACAATCTAGAAAAAAAAAAAAAAAAAAAAAAAAAAAGGGTAAGAAAGAGAGAGAGAGTGTCTGTGCTTTAAGAGGAAATCTCCCTGGATTTAAAGGAAATTGAAATATGCGCATGGTAATCTGTGTCCAAAGCTTTTAGCACTTTAAAAAGTGCCAGTTGCTAATGCCACTGCTACAATCAGCATTTCTTCAATCACTAATGGTCCCAGTGCCATCCTCACCCACTCCTTCCCTCCACCACCACCAGCTGGCTCCTTCACCTACACTACTTTTGCTTTTTGGTTTTTTGTTTCAGTTTTATTCCAGAGTGAAGTTTCAGTTTCAGGTTCTTTAGCAAAGGGAAAGCTGTGCCACAGTGTTTTTTGTATCACCACCAACACTAAACCAGAGCAAACAAGGTAAAACTGGAGGGAAGTGTAGTCTGAAAAGGAATAAACTTGGGCTGTCATTAAAATGGGAAAAAAAAAAAAAAAAGGAAAAAAATAACAGTATAAGCACTCAATGCAGTTCCAGTGTTTTAAATACTTCAGCTTTAATAGCAGAAATAGCTATTAGTTATGCAGAGAAGAGGTTTATTTATTTTCATATATGGTACTTAAAGTATTACTGCTCCTTTAGGATCTAATTCAAAGAGATACCTCTGCAGTGGGCTAATTTTAAGATGTCATCTTCAATTAACACTCAAACACAAGCCTTCCAAAATAAAATGGCTGGCTTAGAAATTATAAGATTAAAAATAAAAAGTTTTATTTGACATTTTCTTTTCAGGATCCATACCTCCAAGGTGTGTGCTTTTTTTTACCCCCCATGAAGGCACAAACTTTGGAAATTTCTTTTTAAAACCAGCAAGAATGAAAGCAGATACTCTCACAAAAGCTTCCTTACTCCAAAAGCTTCCTTACTCCACAGCCTGAGCCTTTCACAAAACCCAGATGTAATGCCCAGAAATCATAGGCTTTTCAGTGCACTACTCAAACTTCAGCAAAACAAAAGTGGCACCTGAAAACACACATGGGCTTGGGTTTTTTTTCCCTTCTTCAGTTTCTAAAACTGATTAAATAGGCCCAGTACCAACCCTGATAGTGATGATAAGGACTTTGCTTCAGCTCTGCCGTTCTTCACAGAAGTTGCAGAGCTGTTCTTGTGCACGGCAGCAGAGAGCTTACAGTCAGTGTGTGATGGACATCGGTGCCCATGTGCATTTCCCTCTCAGAGAATGAATGGTTCAGGTGACAAGGGAATGTTCTTGGCATTGCCTTGACTTAACTGGCGAAGAGTGAACTTCAGCTCATGTCTTTAGCAGTTCTTCATTCTGGCTGCCAGAGAGACATCTTCCATGGCGACTGCCAGGAGACACAGTCGCTGGAACAGGGTTCCTTCCCTCTCAGCTGAGACCTCAAACACACTGAGTCTGGCTGTTGAGCTCTAACCTCTCTGAAGCACACACTGACAAACAGATTGATTTTTCTTCTGCAGTTAATGTGGGTGCATTTTGGTGGGAACAGCAAAAGTGCAGCCCTGATCTGAGGGCAGGCACATGCCAACTGTTGAGTTCTTGCTTAAAGGCCCTGGACCCCTAGAGCTTCTCTGGAAAATGTCTACAAAAGTGTTTTATCCTGGGCATCATATTTTCCCTTAATTCCACTCTAACCAATGTCATCATCATTTTAGCTTGAAGCTTTCCAAATTTAACTCAGCCCAAGGCGTGGACTGTTGAAAGCCTGGCAAAGTTGTAGACTCCTGGGCCTTCAAATGGGAAGACTCAAGGCAGCCTTGCAGAGAGGTGAAGCTCTGCTGATGAGCTGAAACATCATGTGGCCCTTGAAACCCAGAGAAGTATCACCAGCCCAGAGCCTGGACATTACAAACCTCAAAAATGCAGTAGCAAAACTATTGCTATTTCTCAGCCCAATAAAGCAAAAAATGCATATGCAATAAATTGCCTTTTTTGTTGCTTTTTTTCACAGTTTGATTATCCGTCATGATAAGACATTACTTAAAGCAGTGGTGACACTGTCTAATCATTCTTGTGAAATATAGACTTCTCTCTCCACTTCAGACAGAGCCGACATTAATACACATTTATGCAAAGCAGAGCTGGAGCTGTCAGGGGCTAATCTTTACAAGTATGATAAATGATGTTTATTTTCAGTGATGGAACGAAACACCCGGGCTGACAATAATTGTAATAAAAAGGACAGATCAACTTCTATAAAGTGATTGAATTACCAGTCTATTGCATTAATGCCTGATCTTGGCTCTGTCATAAACCTGCTTTAGGTTACCAACGACTGCACATTAGGAAACATCCACCTTCAAATCGACACCCTGCCCTTGACCTGTGGCAATGCAGGAGAGTCACTGCTGGATGCAGGGTTTGGCCATCCTTACTTATCATTTCTTTACAGTAAAGTGATGTTTCCTCCTCTTAGGCCAAAACTTGCATCTCTTAAGCCTTGCAAAAAAGTTTCAGAACCTCAGCAGCTGCACTCACCTCCTCCACACACACACACACACACACACACACAAACACACACACTGCTGAGCTCCCACATGCAGGGTGTCAGTACAGAATTTAGTGCCTGCAGTGCTGGTCAGATCCAGCAGCATCCACAGGGACCAGCATATGGACTGTGGATCACCAAAGTCCCCTCCAGGCAAAGGAATGGAAAGAGGCCAACCTTCCCCACCCTCCTGGGCAAATAGATGCCACCACTAGATTGTCTGTGATTGCCCTGGCTGTGACATGAAAGAAAAAATAAAAGGAACTTGAAGTCCCACTATCCAAGGGATGACCAAAACCTCTCATGAATAACTGGGTCAGCTGCTTTGTAATTCACTCCATTACAGGAAGTAAAAACAGCTTCAGTTTTCAGAATGGGACAGATGCTGTAGGAAAAAGAAGGAAAGAGACACATAGGATAAAAATGTACAATTATATCTGTGTATGTTTATAAAATCATTTGTGGATCTACTGCCCTGGACTTCCCTCCAACTAGGATTTCTGACATAGGACTGAAAACTGAATAAGAAAGGTGAAATTTGGGTTCATCAACAAGCCCTTACAAAACAATATTCTGGAAACAATCCCTATCAGGTCAACTGAGGTATTAATTTGCATTTTTGGATTACTTCTTTTTTTCCCCATTCCATTATGTTTATATTTAATGTATATTTCATATTTTGAGTGTTTTATGTCCAGATTTGTATAGTATGATTCTGTTTCATAATACATTTTGCATTATTTCATGTAAGAATTTGTACTCTGATATACATTAATGCACAGTAGTGCCGAAGAGAAGGCATTTGAGACTGAAAACTTGAAATGTGCCATTCTGACAGCTGACTGCTGACTGCTCTGAATTTATTGAAATGAGTTATTCTGATTTTTTTTTCCCCCTAAACTTAAGTTTGTCCAAATTGACACACTCCCATGGGGATGGCTCAATTTTAGCAGAGTAGCATTTTCTGACAGCAGACTTAACTAAGCAGGAAACTTCCAACCTTTCTCAGCTGGGTGTATTTGTCAGGGTATGAGCGTGTGTGCTGTGCCCCAGGGCAGGACCCCACTGGGACTGGGAGCTGCTGACCACAGCTGGGCAGACAGAGCATGGATCACAGCCCTGTGATGGTTTCCAACAGCCCTGGCTCCCACACAGCTGATGCTGAAGGGTGATGATACTCCTGAAGGTCCTAACAGAGAGGGTTATGATTTTGAAACAATATTTAAAAAAAGTAAATAGAGCAGATCTAGAGAGTTTGCTGACTTCTTATTGAAGAGCATCTCCTGCATGAATTTTTTCATGAAATAAACATAATTTCTGCTGGATCTGTTTCCTAGCATTGATGTCACAAGGTTTCAGCCTCTGTGGACTTAGCTGCAGTCAGGAATGTGAGTCCAGTGTGCAGTGTGGCTCCTGTGTGCAGACCTGGGAACACCTGGGAAGCCAGCTTAGATGGCAGGTTCTTGGGAGGGTCCTTCAGCCACGGGGAGAGAGGAGGAGGATGGGCAGCTGGATTTGTTTATTCAGCTGGTGCTACACAGGGGGCCAAGGCTGGAGACAATTCTGATCAATGGACTGGGGACAACTCATACATGAGTGCAAATATTTCCTGTCCTCCACTGCAAAGGGTAGTGAAAGCTGATACCTCAAGTGCCTTTTTCTCCCTTCCATCTCCCACTCTGAGCACTGAGATTTTTCTAATACTCCACTGTTTTAACTATTAAAAGGGGGTTTGTGCATTAGATGTGCATCTCATAAAGAGGGCAGGAACCTCTAAATTACATCATACCTCAATTTTACGTGTCACATAACATTATATATTCTACAGGGTGAACTATTGTCAGTGTGAAAGTCATCCTCATTGGCAGCTAAAGCTTTTTTTTCCCCAGACAGCAGTGAGAAAATCTTCAACATAAACTCCTGACCATTCAGCACCGCCTGTGTCTGCACTTTGATGTCAGAAATGCTTGAGGGCTGAGTCAGAACAGCTTTAGCTGTTTCTGTCATGTCCCACACATCAAAAAGACATGTAGGGGTTTGTTCCCCATCATCCAACAATGTCAGCAAGACACTGGCACCTCAAAGTATTGCTGACCCCAAATGTGCTGGAACTCATGAGCCAGCTATGCAAAGTGCACATTTTAGCTAAAAGAAAGAAAAAAATAATTTATTTTTAAAGTCATGTGTTTGAGATTTTCCTCTATCTGGCTTTAGCTCAGTATTTCTGAGTGCACTGCAGAGTGCAGAGAAAGCTCTTGACAGACAAGGGGACAGAAGCAGCCAGGCTACTGCTCCCACAGCTTTGCCCAAAACAGCCTGACCCACCCACATTCCAAAAGTTACTGGTCCAAACAGACTTGGGTGAGTTTTGCCTGGGAGAAGGAGGAAGGTCTAGCATAAGCTGCTTCCCCAGCCATGATGCAACAACCCTGGAAAAGAGAATCATAGAAACACAGAATATGCTGAGTGAGAAGGGATACATCAGGATCATTGATCCCATCAGGATCCTGGCCCTGCACAAGACATCCCAAGAATCCCACTATGTGCTTTAGAACATTGTCCAAACACTTACTGAGCTCAGACAGACTTGGTGCTGCGGCAGCTTCCCTGGGGAGCCTGTTCCAGTACCCAAACACCCTGGATGAAGAACCTTTTCCAAATATCCAACCTAAACCTGCCCTCACTCACCTTCCTGACATTCCCTTGAGTCCTGTGCTTGATCAGGAGGAGACAAAACACAGAAAGCTCCTTCACTGGCACAGCCCATAGGAAGGACATCTCCCTGCAGCACAGAGCAGCTGTGTGAGGCTGGGAGAGAGCAGGGTGTGGGTGCACTTGCTCACAGGCATTGCAGAGTGGAGGGGATGTGTGGGGCTTTTGCTGGGGCTGCCAGAACAGGGAAAGAGGCTCTGACACTCGAGAGGGTCAAAAAGCAGCACCATCATAAAAACTATGCAAACAGCAGGAACATTTCTTTAATAAGTCTCCAGACAGATAAATCACAGCTTAAGGAGAGATTGCGGTGCTATTTATTAGTCATTTGTGCATGATTTGCTCACTCCATTGGAAGTGGAATTTCTTTTTTGGGTATTTAATTTTCATCAGAAATGATTTGTGTGCTGCACAGCGGTTCATACCAACACCACTGCCCTGCACAGGCACCTGTAACCAGCCACCTACAGACGGCTCCAGCCTCCGAAAAAAGTGCTGACAGTCACCTCCTAAAGGAGATGCCCCAGTGGTTAAATGCATCAACTTTCACATGTGCCTTTCTTATTTTTCAGAGCTCTTAGGCTTTCTCATGTGGCTGAGCAATACCCACCAGGTAGCACACACTCCTTTGAGCTGGGTTCCCCATTTCCAGCCATTTCCACATCCCAGCTTCACATTGGAAAACAACATGTTGTGTGGTAATGAGTGACAAGGCATGGAATGAGAGAGTTAAAAGACTAGTGTAAGGAAGACAGAAATCATTAAACATGAGCAAATGACTTTCTAGAAGACTGAGTTAAATGCCACCACAATTAATACCTGCTGTTAATTCAAGGGGTTAAGTCAAAGTTGAATTTTCTTCTTATATGTAGCATCCAGCAATAAAACAGTGACAGGACTAAAGTGACAGTGCAGAAGCTCTAGAGCAGTTTTTGTTGTACAGGACAGATCTTGCTATTTATCCTCTATCCTGTCAGAGATACTCACTGTGGGACCTGATGGTTGGTTTCACTGCATATATTGTTGGGCAGTTTTTACATTCCCACTGGCAAGAGATAGAAAGCAAGATCATGCATGGTTACCAGACATTTTCAAGCTCTCCAGGATTAGCAACAGCAAAGACTACTTGGAATCATTTAACTCACAAGTTAAAAAATATCTCTATTTCTTGTTCTTCTGATAGTCCAAGACACATTCACTCCTTCCCTCAAAACCCCATTTCTCAGAAGCGGCTGTTAACCAAAAGGTCTGGGCTTTGGAAGCCATGAATTGAGAAGCATGAGGAACACCAGAGCAAGGCTCTGTCCTGATGTAAAATCCACTTTTAACCTTATTCAGTCACACAGAGAAATTCAGCCCCCAGTCTAGTCCCTGCCCAAGTCCTTGAACTTGCAAGAAAGACTAGCAGATGTTCATTAGTGCATTGATAACTAGAGAATTGAAGGCACTTGTCAACTCTGTGTGTGATGAATAAATGCTGGAAAGTTTCTGTTGGGGAATAGTACTGGTTTGGGGCCAACTGCATGCACTCAAAAAAAGTGTGGGAGGGGCAGGGGAGTTATGACCAGCCGCTCCACTTTGTCGCTCCTGTTACTCATTTTAATTACAAATGTTAGCTGCCAAACACCTGAGGGTATCTGCCCCCTACCTAAACTTTAGAAATAGCAAATACTTGGGTGAGATTAATGATCTATTTGAGGTTTAATAAAGATTTGGCTGCTTGTGGGTATGTGTATAATGTTTTCCTGCTCCCTGGCACCACAAGAGCCTGGACGTCACAGTGACCCCACAGACCAAGAGCCAAGGAGAGCAAAGCTCACACGGGAGCACTGCAAGCACCAACATCACACAAAGTCATAAAATGCTTTCCAAACCTGTCTTCAGGCTTGCATTTTCCTGGCAAGTCCAGGATGTTTTCCTTCCCTGCAAATACCCCTCCAGAGCCTGAGCTTACCTCTAAAATCTAGCAAATATCTCCCACCCCTGGGTGGCTGTCACTCACACCAAGCAGTCCCTTTGAAAAGGAAAGTTACTTTCCTCAGCATTGGACTATGCTGCATGCTTCCCAGGCTGGGCTGGGACTGCAAACAACATAACACTGCAAAGAAAACTTCTGAGCTGTGCAAGGAAACAAAGGTTTGGTGGTGGAGAAACTGCTGCACTTGAAAAACTCAAATACTTAAACACTTCTTGGTAAAGTAATTCAAAAATGGAACACTGGCCGAAGAGGAGAAAAGGCAGTGCTTCTCCCCAGGCAGCTGTGTGAGCCAGAGCTCTGTCTGTACGTGGGAGTGAGTAGCTCTGTTCAGTTTGTTAGCAGAAAAACAACAGAAAGTGATCTGTTGGAAGCCATCTCTACAGGCAGTCAGACACACAGACGTGTGTGGACACACAGACATGCACACACAGAGCTTTGATATGTGGGTCTGACTCGATTATAACTGGCAAACACAAAGGCTAGATACGCTTGAGAAAGATGCTTGACAAAATTGTACCCCACAAAAGAGAACTTGGTTTCCCAGAGTAAAATAAAGCAGATAGTGGCCACATCTGGATTTCTTCTCACTCTCACATCACTCTGCATTTCCTGCTTAGAACTGGGATCTCCCCAAGAGAGGCTTTTCTTGTGGTATTTCTAGCTGGGGCTGGATGCTCCACAAATCTCCTGAGAAGATCTTTCCTTCCAAGATTCATGAGCTGGAGGCTCATGAAGCACAGATAGTTCAGGGAAGTGATGGACTGTGTGGATGCTTTCCAAGCTCTCAGCCTTTTGGGGGGTCTGGTAGCACTCACAGTGATAGAGGGTCCCCTCTCACCCCCTTCCCACCAGCATGGACACTTGGCATTACAACTGTCTGGAAAGCTCCTTCCTCCAAAACAAGGGAGGCAAGAAGTCCTGCAGTGTCAGAGCAGGCAGGGCTTGGAGGGCTGCCTGGCTGCTTCAAGGCCATGCAGCAGGAACCTCAAAGCAGCTGGTAATACACCAAGAGCAGAGGGACACCACCAAATCACCCACCTGCTGATTTCCATTTCCAGGGGGCACCAGCTTTTCTCTCTGTTGGGCAGTGAGCAAAGTCCAGTGGGAGCCTCAGACCTTCCTTTGCAGGAAAAAATCCTCAGGTCAACACAAGATCTTCAGTCAGTTCTGGGCCAACCTCCCTCCATAGCAAATATACCACATTCTGTTCTCTGGATCTTCTGAAAAGGAAAAAATCAAACCACTTTCAACAGAATTTAGTTGATTGTGGGATACTTAGGATCTCAGTTCCCTATCCATAAAAGGAAGAGGGAGAGAGAAGAAGCAGCATTTCCAAGCTTCCCTGGCATCTTGTGAAGATTAATGCATTAAAGGACAAAGTGTGTCAAGATTCTCCGTAGGAAAAGCAAGTTAGGTCAGTTGTAGCGCTGAGGAGGAGTGTATTTCAGCACAAGGCTTGTTTATCCCATGTTGTTACTGTCCAAGGGAGGTTTGAAGGTTCAAATTAAAGCAGAACAAATGCATCTCCGTGCTCCAGAGGGGACTGCCCAGCACGTGGGCATCTAGGAATGCTCTCAGGAACAGAAGGTTTGGAAACTATTGTGAAAAATGTGCTCAAGAAGAGGTGAAACCTACTGAATTCCCCAAGGAGGCTTTACTGCCAACCACTTGGAGCTCTCCTTGTGGACAGAGTCTGGTGGTTTCAGACCTCTCTGCTCTTTGACCCAAATGCAAACACTGGAGCCACAGAGTCTGAAAGGGTTCAGCCACCAGGTGTCAAATGTATCCCTCCTCTGCCTTGCTCTATTGTGGCTTCAAGGTGGCTCACACTGAGCCTCCCAAACCCAGCAGACACTTCCTGGCACAAACCTCCAGCAGGGTTAGGATTAGGTTACGAAAGAACCACTTTGTTCTACAACCTCACTTCTCAAGCACATAACCCTCCTTCCTTCCACTTGATCATCCTTCAAACCTGAAGGCTTGTATCTCTGTCTGTCCTGGAGGAAATCTCACTCTAACAGTGTGTTTTGGCACAGTATGCACTGCCCAGGGTCACATCACATGGGGACTGTGGTTTCATATTTTAGCACAGGACACTGAGGCTTCCAGGACGTCTCCTTTTCACACGAGGCAGCCACTGTTCCAGGAGTGTGGAGCCAGCTGGGAGCTGAATGCCCTCCAGTTCAATCTGCAGCATCATGCTGCATGTTTATTTTCTTTCTGGACCCATGAGATGCGTATTCCTGAAAGAGGACCTTTCTCTCCAGGCAAGTTAATACTCTATGTTTGGGCCTCCTTCAGCTGACAAAAAAAAAAGCACCTAAAATTCAGGTCCACCATTTCTTGGACTCTCTTAGGAAATTTTTTTGAAAGGTATTGTTGGCACTTTCAGCTGGGTCAGACCTTTCATTGTACCCCATTCCAATCAAGACTGGTTTGCTTAGAAAAACGTTATAAGCCAGTGTTGTACATCCCAGTGCAGTGCTGGGATCACAAGCACTCCAGAAGAGACCAGCCCTAACTGCTGAGCTGCACAGCTTCCATTCATCCAGTTTGCCCAGAAGAGCTAGGCAGAGTCCATGCTTTCATGCCATCACATGCAGCTCCATCTAGATTCCAGAGAATTCAAAGAAACACAGCCAGCGCTTCCATCCTCTTCTGAATTACTGAGGTGTGCAAATATAAATCCAGGCAGGATGTTTGAGTGATGGGATCCTGACACACCCCCAGTCTGCAGCACCTGTCACCCTCCATCCTTTGAACTATTATTTTAGATAACACAAAAAATTCCTAAGGTGAAATGTGATACTCCAGAGTCAGGGAAGAGCATGGAATGCTGAGGCTGGTGCCTCACTCCCTGCCTCAACCTCTCCCTGGGGTCCAGCTTCGAAAATCCAAGCAATTTGATCTAGCAGGAGTCAAGTGCTCTGGGTGCTGATCTGTGATTGTTTCATCACTTTGTCTGGATCTGCTGAGCCCAAACCCCAAGGAAGTTTTGGGTAATAGGGAAGAGCACACAGAAGACATGTGCAAGGGGTAGAGGTAAGATCAGGAAATGCTGGTGTCTGGGTGCAGGTGTGGGAGTGGGCTTCAGACATGTAATAAACTATAGTCAAAAGGAAAAATACTCTTCCTGCCAAGGGTGTAGTGCAAAAGAAGTCAGGGGCATCAAGTGCAGCAAAAAAAAGAGATTCAAGTTAGCATGAAAATCTCGGTAAGGGTAAGGGTAATGCAGACTGGGGGCAAGATGCAGAATTACATCATTTAGAGCCTTTTAAGCACTGGTCTGATGAATAAACGCCTGTCTATCAAGAGCCAGGTGTTTTTGATCCTGCCTTCAGGTGTGACTTCTTTGAGGCACTGCCACTCCTCTGATCTATCAGGGTGTGGGAAAGGAGCTCAGGCAGTCTTCTGGGACAGCTGTGAATCCCAGCCCTGGGCTGTCTCTGGGAGGACTGGAGATCTTAATAAGAAACCACCTTCTTGAGGTGTCAGGGCTCCTCCTGCCAACATTCTTGTCCCTCTGTCCAGGCTGGGCATGAATCCTGCCTTGCAATAACTCCTGTGCCTGGCTAAAACTGCTGTCAGTGAAGATGTGTTTGACTTGTGGGAGGGAAAACTCAGGGAGATACAGGGAGTTAACATCAGTGGAAAACACTAAAGGTACTGCCACTGCTATGCAGGCAGTGCAGGCTTGTGGGCAAAGCTCACCAGCTCTGTGACGGGCTGGGGTGATGCTCGACTAACATGTGGTAGATGAAACCAGCATGAGTGCTTCCCCTGCTCCCCTCTTTTCTTTATTAGATACATCCCATTTCAAACCATGTTCCCCAAGACCAATCAGTGAAGGGTCATAAAATACCCACTGATGTCAAAAAAGTGTGGCACCAGTGCCTGGCACGGCAGTGGCTGGTGATGAGCAGGACCCAGTGTGTGCTGGCTGGCACCCGTGCCCTGCTCAGCACCCTGACCACCCCTCGCCTTTCCCCCAGCCCTCTTACATTTGGGTCTGCTAGAGTCTTGGCTAAAACAGATGTCTTTGGTTTTATATAACCCCCCTTCCTTCTTGCTCAGCTGTGAGAAGCTGGAGGATTTTCAGGCAAGCTCTTCTCTACCACCTAGTGGGAAACAGAAGTTTTCCTGTCATGATGAGCACAGAGCAGGATCTCTGGTGTGATCCTGAACAAGCCCTTAGCAGCCCATTCCCACTGGGGATATCCCAGTGGCCCCGAGCAGCCCCAGAAATGTTTCCTTTCCTGACTCTCAGCAGCACCCTGGCTTAGGGGCCAGAAAGACTTGCTGGGATAAGTTGTCGCCTCCATTCCTCCCTATTTCAAGTACAATTACAGACTGTCCAAGCCTATTTTCCAATCAATCACCGAGAAAAAGGGCACCTAAATTTGCATCGTCTCAATGCAGCACCCACATACACATTCAAAAAAAGCTGAATTTTCCCCTTGTGCATAAATTATCCGTGTTTCCCTGCCTCCATCCACCCCAGACAAGATTTGGGGCATGAACCACGAGGCCCCAAGCACCTCCAGAGCTGTGCCTGACCCCAGAGCAACTGAGCGCCAGCCGTGGGCGTCCGGCCCCGTGGGATGCTCGGGGGAGCGGGGCTCTGGCCAGGCTCCAGCGCAGGTAATTGCAGTCTGTGCACTTAAACTCTCCCTGCAGCTGCCTTCATTTCCTGCCCTGGGCGGCAGGCTGGTGTTGAAGCGCTGCCCGGAGCGGCTCGGAGCGCGGAGCGGCGGGGCTGGGCTCGGCTCCTCCCGAGGATGCTGAGGGAGCGGGCTACAGGCCACTGGCTGCTGCTTGCCTCCCCACCTCGCCAGCGTGCTTTAGGCACTGCTGGCTCCCTCTGCTCGCTCTCACACCGCCGAAATCTGAGCGCCTTCCCCTTTTCTGGTAAGCCAGCTTTTCCCGTGGGGTAAGCTTGGATTTCCTCCAGCAGCTGCCGAATGGGAGGAGGCAAAGGGTTAATGCGACCGGCGAGGGAGAGCTCTCCCGGCAAACTGGAGACCCCTGCGAGTTTTATGGGGAGGGCTCATGGGGGCGGAGGGACACGGTGGGGGAAAGAGAATTTGCTTTATGGCTTTGACAGGAACTCCCATCATGGTATAATTATGGAAGCGAGAAGTCTGTGTGTAATGAAGACCATATGCCGTGTTAAAACACACATGCACAAATATTAGGCTCCCGTGAGGCCTGTGGGGGAGCTGGGGAGGGGATCAGGAAGGGGTGGGGGACCCAGCCCTCCCCCAGTTCTCCTTACAGATCTTCCAGCCTAGCCAAAGCCGGGGCAGTGGGGATGTGGAGCAGCTGAGGAGCCCGGCACAGAAAAACACGGCATGTTTGGGGTAAGAAACATCCGGTTTAAATAACATCGAGTGGAAGGAAGAACCTCGATTAAAAAAAAAAAAAATAAATAAAAATAATGGGGTTTCACCCTGCATTGCTTCGGACAGCCTAAGAGCAAGGTTTCCTTCAGCAACAGTTTTTCTCCAGCTCCTGCTAAGATTTTTCCCTTTCCTTTCAAGCTATGCCCTCGCTGCTCTTCCCTCAGTGGAAAACATCTGCACACAGCTGCCTGTGGATGCGACCAGCCCTCTCCTAGCCTGATCCAGCTGTGCTGGTGGGAGCAGCAGGAGGCACACGACATCCCCAAGCAGCTCCTGGGCTGGGGAAGACAACTTCAGCAAGCACCAAGGCCACCCAGCTGCTGTTTGAAGTCCCCATGCCACCCTCTCCATCACTTCGCCTGCGCTTTATAATGTGAAGCTTTCTTGGCTGTGGCATATTAATCTCTCCTTTCCTGATCTCACATGTCTTCTCCTTCACATCTCCCACTCACTGTCTTTATGGGTCCTTTTGGCTTCTTTGAGGCTTCTTCCTTTGCTGGTCACACGGTTCCAAGATTATTTTACTGCTCACTTTCTACATATGTCACCCTGCAAGTCCCTGTGACACCCCTGCTCAGCAGGGGCAGCATGTGTCACCTCAGCATGCTCAGCTACCCACCTCATCCTTCAGGGAGCCATTCTCCATGTTAACCTTCACAGTAATGGACAGCAGCTGTCCTTCACAAGCCTTAAATCCACTTACTATGTCCATCCCCCCCACCCTTGTACGTTCTTTTCCCTGCTGACAGGACAGTATCAGGCCTGGAGCAGATGTTCCTGGTTTTTCCCATTCTGGACCATTTTCTCCCTGCTGGTGGTGGCTTAACTGGGAGTCCCTGGCAGCCAGCCCAGTTTGCTCTACCAGCTATTTTGCCAGCAAAACAGGAGCTGTTGCTGTTGTGTACCGGGGCTGGAGGTGAGAGCTGTGCAGGAGGTGCTGTGGGCAGCAGTGCTGCTCTCCTTGCCAAACAACATCAAGGATGTCCAGCTGCAGGTCTGGCTGGGGTAAGCAGGAGAATGCAAGGCTATGGGAAAGTAAAACTGATTAGCTCAACATAAGCTCTCCTTACATCAAAGGAGGGAAAAACACATCCCTCTGCCTTTCTGGTAAAAAAGAGAGGTGACAGGGAAAATCTCATTCCCTGTGGAAGAAATACCAAATGCAGTGGGAGATTATTTCAACTGGTTTTGCTGGGACTGGCAATGTGCAGGAGAAGAGAAGCTATAATTTGTATCTTTCTTGTCTTTCATGCAGCCTCTATCGCAGCACAGAAGATGTCTAGGTGAATGCTGCTGCCAAATGCATGCTCATTTTAGGATGTATCTGTCCTCCTCACTTTATCAGTCTAAGTTCTTCCTTCCTGCATCTGCTGTGAAGCAAAGCAATCACGAGTATTCAGTGTCAGGAGCCAATTTTTAATTGTTGCTCTGATTAAAAGTATCCCTGACCAGGGTGGTAAAAAGTTGCTGATACTCAGGACTCATCTCCTCAAAGCTCACTTACCCACATGCAGCAAATCCTCCCCTCTGCTGCCCCTGTGCCTGATGAGGAGCGGGGCCATCCCCAGACAGGCCCATCCAGCCCAGCTGTGATGCCGTGAATTTTCCAGGGTTCCTGCAAACCTTTACATCCATCCTCACAGGGGAGAGCTGTCACTTGAGTCACAGGTGCAGTGCCATGGCCTCCCTTTGCTGGGGACAACAGGACGAGGAGCAACTTCTTCTCTTGCCAGTGTCTGCTGCGATCCTCGATTCCCGTCATGCACAGTGCGTCATTTCCCATGAGTATCTGCCTGTTTCTGCCATCTGCCATGATTTATAGAAAATGGGCAGTGATTAATAGCCCAGTCAATGCCGAGTGAAGCCATTTTCTTTCATTTACCTGCTCCCTGACCTCCCCACACAGCCCCAGACAGGGGCTGGGAAAGTGTATTAATCATGCACTTAAAATATATTTAAAAGGGGAGATTGGCTGGGAGCTCAGTGGTATTTATGGAGTCACTTTCTACAGAGGATGCAAGCTAATTGCCAGATAAAACAAATGGGCTCTTTGAAATGGAAATGAGTCACTTGGAGGTACTCAATGTTTGGTCCTTGAGTGATGCCCCAAACCTACACTCCTTCTGGGGCTCTCTGTCACCTACCTGAGTCCAGTGGCAGCTGCAGCTCTCAGACAAAAAGGATGAGATGCCACACCAGCTCAAAATGTGGGTGTGGTGCTAAGAGAGGCACTGTAGCATGGTCACAGCACTGGGACAGGGGGCTGCAGGGGTACAGAGATCCTACCAGGCTTACTAAAGCACATGGTGGCATTTGGCTCCTCTCTGGACCCACAATATTGACAGCCAGTAGGCAAGCTCCAGACCATCTCCCCAAACACAAGGCAGGCTTTCTGCATCATCTTTTATGAGCTCCAAGCAGCAGGACTGGGGTTCCTCATCCCTCAGCAGAAGCAGATAACTTTTTGGAGGATAAGCATTGGTGCCCCTTGCTTCCCCAAGCTCAGAACTAGAGCCCACGTTCACCTCTATCCTCTGTGGCCCACACACACAGTGTCCTGGTCCAACCTCCCTGCTCAAGCAAGGCCAGCCTAGAGCCACATGGCACAGAATTGTGTCCAGACTGTTCTGGAGTATCTCCAGTGAGGGAGACTCCACAAACTCTCTGCTCAACCTTTTCCAGTGCTCGGACACAGCACAGTAAGGAAGTTCTTGCTTGTGTTCAGGTGGAACTTCATTTTCTTTCCTTGTGTTACAGCCTCAGGGCAGCAGCATGTGCACAGTGTCCTGTCCAGTTTTGCATGGCCTCCCAGAAAATGCCCCTGTTCCACGGGTCCCCAAGGACAGCTGGGGTTGGTAGCAATAAGAAGAAAATCCCCCGTCAAGCCAAACAAAATTATTGAATTATTCTCACCAGCCAGAGACCAAAGGTTTGTTGACAACTTAATTAACTGTGTTTGTAATGAATTTTTGGCCACATGCAACAGACTAATTATCAAAGCAAACATTAATCTCTTTCTAGGCACATCAAAGTATTGAGAGCACAAAATATTTACGTGAGTCTCAGATAAAATTCTTTGCACTAATTCTAACATAATTAAAATTATGTTGGGCCTAAGGTAATTATGCAAGGTGCTTATGTGGCATAACAATGTAATACAAGACGGTGCTTATTTTTACCTAGAGTCAATCAGCAAAGTTCTCAAACAAATGTAGTGTCTTTTAAATGTATTTTCAAGGGAGAGAAAACAGCACCGCTTTTGAGCTCAGTTAAGGCATTTGAAATGGCCCACTAAGTCTGGATAAGCACCTACATTATTTGCACTATCTGAGCTTTTCCCAGCAATAACTAGACACGAGTAAAACTGGTGAGTTTTAAAAGGACCTTGCAGCATTTCCAGCTGTCTCTGTGCAATAAAAGATGGTTTGCTTTTCTTTCCTTCAAAGTGCTGATCTGAATTTGATGACTGAGAGCTGGAGCAGACTATGTCAACCCATTATTTCCTAAGGGTTGCCCTTCCCAAGAATGGGCTGCAGGAAAGGAAAAGAGAGAGGAGCAGAAGGGAAAGGGACCTGTCTTTTTCTGGGATGAGCTGTGGCAGGACACCTCTTTGTTCTGGAGAGGGAGATGCTATGCCACAAGGCAAAAGTAGCTTTCTCAGATATCCCCATGGCTATAGAAACTACCTGAGCACAGTGAGCTCAGCACCTGCTGCACATGTCACCAAACAACTGCCTGCAGTGCACCAGCTAAGCCTCTGCATGAGAAAATGACCACAAGGCAAGGTCATTCCCAGGTCCCACCTGCCATCTGTGCTGAGAGTCACTTCTACTGTCACAGGAGGTGACCTAGTTTCAGGGAGCAGGTCCCAGAGATGTTACTCTGCATCCCCCACCATGTCCTCCTGTCCCTGGGAACAGCACACCTGCGCTGCTGTGACCCAGGGCCTCGTGGTGAGGGCCATGCAGGGAGTCCATGGTGACCCAGAAAGTCCTTCAGCTGATCAGATGAGAAGGCAAGTTGTCTGGATGAAAAAAAAAAAAGTTTTAAATGCTGCCTTAGATCTGCATCACAGAACTGCAGAGACATGGCTCCAGAGGTGCCTGACTTGCTTCATCCCTGAAGTGCTTGTGCATGTCTGCCTGATGCTCTGACCCATCAGGATGAATCTCCAGCACTAGAGGTGAACAGTTTGTCACTTCATGCTGTCCCCTTAGAAAATTGTTAACTCTTCTCACTTTTGTGTGATCTTCCTGCCCTGCCCACCGGTGACAGGCAGAGGTGGAAACCTTCATGGCCACTGCAGCCTCGTGGATTTCATGGGCATCTCCCAGGATGTCCATCTGGCACCTGATCCCCCTCCTGATCCACAACAAGGAGGGTCACCTCCATGTGGGTTGTACTGGGCTACAGCTTTCAGCAGCTGTTAAAACTGCCCATTTTTTACAAAACATGGATCTCATCTCCCTCCTGTCCCACCACACCGGGCAAACCAGCAGCAAGGCCTCAGGGACTTGTGCTACAGCACCATCCCCACCGCAGATGGCAGGGCATATGTTCCTCTTTTGCCAGCTACTAAAATCAGCTCCTTTCCATGGCCTTTGGAGACATTTGCTGGAGGAAAGTCTGCCTTTGAACAGATTTCTGCCTAGGTTTCACTTCATTAATCAAATCATTTC
Source organism: Parus major (assembly GCF_001522545.3). Taxonomy (NCBI): domain Eukaryota; kingdom Metazoa; phylum Chordata; class Aves; order Passeriformes; family Paridae; genus Parus; species Parus major. The sequence goes on from NC_031776.1 coordinate 26,098,890, forward strand.
TTGACACAAAGCACTGAGGACTTGCTGGGGGTGCAAGGCCAGAGAGCAGGGTCATGCCAAGTGGCTCTGAGGGGGTGCTCAGTGGTATTCCCATAGACACACAGCTTTGAGGAACTTGTTAAGCTTTCAGCTTGATTTGCAGACTTAAAAAAAAAAAACAACAAAAACCAAAAAACAGGTAAATTTGGTGCAACAATAAAAACAACACTTCTAGTATCAGCTGGTGTTACTATCCAAAAGACAGCTAACTTTACATCAAGAAAAAGAAATCAACATCACCTTTCAAGGTCCTCAAAAGTTGAGAGAGCTATAAAGAGACTATCTGGATTTCTTCCATGTTGGTGGGGCTTAGCCTAGAGTAACTCAGGAGACAAGCCCTGCTGTTTGGCCATACCAACCAATAAAGCTAATTGCCCTGATGAATCTGAGGGTGGAACAGAAGAAAGCTCTCCCCTGGTCATTAAATCTGTGTACAAGAGAGAGCTGTAACAGCCTTTCCTCTCCCTGACTCTGGCCAAACAGTTTTGGAGTTTGTTCAGTGTTTGAGTGGGTGAAGCCAAGTCTGAACATTTGACAGAATCCAGTGCAGCTCCTCAAAGTCCAGTTGCCCAAAAGACATCTCTCACATTCCTCAAGTTTCTGACCTTTGTGTCTGGGGTTTTCTTAAACCCTTCAAAGCTCCTACAGGATTAGTGCTTGGCTTAACCTCTGGCAGAACTGACAGAGGCTTTAGGAGCTGGAAAGATATTAGGGCTTTGTCCTTGGCCTCTTAGCAGAGGCCATAGCCTTTACATTCAGATCACCTTCTAGCCACAGAGCTGCTGAGGGTGCTCTCTAGTAAGAGCCTGCAGAGAGAGGAGAGGAGCAGTGTGCAGATGTTACCCTCAGCATCTGGAGCAGCTAAGAAAAAAAATACAGCTGCAGAGGGAGGCAAGCTTTTGAAGTACAGGAAAAAGCAGAAAACATTAGCTAGGGGAGTGGCAGGCTACAGACTGGTATGAATATCTTCTGCTGAGGTTGCTCTCAACAAAAAGGCACAGTAATTTCCATTAGTTGTCCAAAGACATTTGTGATAGTTGTTCAGTACACTGCTTTTTAGCTACTTGCAAAAGGGAGTGCCCTTACTGTGGTAACTGAGCAGCTCCACCAGTTTTAAGGAGTTTATTCATCCTGACAAAACTCTCAAGATTAGATTAGGGGGTGTTAGTCCCATTTTAGCAATGGGAAACAGAGACAGAGAGAGCTCAGGTGTCTAAAGGGTTTCTAGCACTGGCATAGAAAAAATTATTCAGCATCAGTGGAAAACTGGCATGGACAGCCCTCTGTACTTTAAGAAGTTATAACTTCAAATTCTGGACCAGAGCATGGACAGGGGTAATTTTAAAATGTATGTTTTTAAACTTTTCAACATTATCTTTTCAAGTTATAAATAATAAAGATTGGGAATTAAACAGACTCCTGACATTTTCCCACTATCTAACAGGGGAGTGATCTGAAAATCTGGTGGGTGAAGGGCTTGTAAAAAATGAAATTTAAGAAAAAATACATCCATTAACATTTTCCACTTCATAGCTACAAAGACTTTTGGCCTTTTCTCAGAGGAAAGAAATCTCACATTATTCCCAAATTATCACTCCCATCACCCTGAAAGTCGTGGGATTTGTTTATTTGAATAAAAACTACAAGACTGCAAACTGTAGTAGAAGAAAGGACTAAAAACTACTAAAGACTGCAGACTGTGGTAGAAGAAGGTCTTGTTCCAGCCTCTGCACCAGTCCCTGCCATCAGCTGTCCCCCTTTTCAGGGGGCATGAAAAAAAGAGGTCAGGGTGGACCTCCCAACAGGGATGGACCAGACACTGCATCTCTGGGTCCCAAGAAAATTCCCAGGGCAGTAACCAGCCATCTGCAGGTTCTGAGGATGCCCTGGACCTCCTTACCTCCAGCCTTCCTCAGAGCTGCAAGCTGCTGATCGCACCAAAATCTACCGTGGGGCCGGGAAAGATCTTGGCGGGCTGGCAGCAAGACTTGTGCTTTCCCTTCCAGCTGAAACAGACCTAAAACTTTCCCGCCTGCTGCAGAACAGAAGTAAGAATCTTTATTCGCAATTCCTTATGCCCCTTGTGGCGAGCAGGCTCTGGCCCGTGTGCGGGGGGAGCCCCGCGGCCGCGCTCCGGGAGCGCCCGGCGACAGCAGGTGGAGCTGCGCCACCGCCAGTGGGACCGGCACTGCCCGCCTGCACAGGGACCCCCGAGGGATGGGGACACCGCGGGCCTTCCGCTCAGTGCCGCCTTCTGAGGCCTCCTGCTTTGCCACAAAGACAGAAAGGAAGAAAGGAAGAAATGTTCGCTTCTAAACGAGGTCGGGAGAGGGCAGAAGCTGCAGGTTTTCCCAGCAAAGACGGATGCTCTGAGGTTGGGATGTGGTGTTCAGCTCCCGGCCCCACTGCCACTGCAGACTTCACCTGCAGCCTTGCCTGCATCACTCAAGGAGGCACCATTTTCCAGGGAACTCAGGTAATTGCCAGGCAAATGGGGTCTGGAGCATCCCAGCTCCTATTCCCCTGTGTCCCCTGGCAGCCCCCCAGGATACCCATCATCCTAACAGCTGCTGCAAAAGCTTTTGGAGGTCAGAAATGTCCTTCTGCTTGTAGCCAAAAGGTAGAGCCACAGCTCACCTAGGGATTCTGAGGATTCCTGGGGGCTGCCCCCCAGGGCAGAGTTAGTTTGCCAGCTCTGAGTCCCAGAACAAAGAGCTCTGGTGCTGGCCCCAGAGGGTGTTGCCAGAGGTGCTTCCTTGCTTTGGTAGGTTATAAAACTCCCTTACAAAGTAAGTGATTACAATTAACTGAGGTTTTATAGATGTGGAGTGCTCTTTGATGGTGTTTGGCTCACAGGAAAGAATGAAAAAAATAACTGATGCAAATGTGCCAGGGCCAGCAAGGCCAGGCTGACCTTGCAACAGATTCATTCATCTCCCCCACCACATGCTCAACACACCAGCACCCAGGTTGTGAGAAATTTTATAGAAGAATAAAGCAATAACTGAAGTGTAATAAGCTTACACACAGCCCTCCTTAGCTTAATTTTTAACTGTGAGAGTGACAACCAGCAGAACAAAACATCTGTGGGGGTGGGTGGATTTGACATCCTCAACGGATCAGATCAATGTCCTCCCATGGGATTTTTCAGGGGTGGCAAACTCAGTTTCTGGAGCAGGCCTGGCTGGCACCCCAGTGTCTGACATGGGTATACCTGAAACATTTTTAGAAGAAGCCCATTTAAAGATAAGCTGTCTGCATGCTGTTTGATTTAACACCCTGCTCCTGCAATACCTGCAGTGCAGTTACATGTACACTATGCTGAGCTATCACACCATCCTAAGAGCCTCAGCGCAGAGCTGGGTCCCACCCTGAACTATCAGAGCAGCCCTGCACACCCTGGCAAGCTTGGATGAAGCTGCTCTTCAGGCCAGGCCCAGGCCATCCCAATTATCATCTAATTTATGGGCTCAGGGCAGCCGAAATGGGAGAAGGTTTTTGCTCAAGGCACATGTGAGTCAACTTATGATTGCAATGGCTCCTTCTCACATTCACATCTCTGGAGTGCTTCTGCCACACAGTAACAGTAGGGAACTGGCTGTTTTCTCCATGAGCATAACCACAGCCTAACATTGCACGAAACACGTAGGAACAAAAATAAAAGCGTGTTCTAACCATGTTGCAGCTATTGTTCTTCCACAGGATTTTCATCTCGTGGCAATTTCTGAGGGAGTTTAAGTCTTTGTGGTTTTTTGCATTTGGGGGAGAAAAAGAAGATCAAAGCACAACACCCTCTGAGATCTGGCCTGGGCGACACTGTCCCCAGATGACTCGGTGTCGTGTGACACTGTATCCTGCAAAACAGGCTTTGACTAGGCGAGACACACAACTGGCTCGGTGCTAGCTGCCCCACCATGGGGATGAGCAGCAGGACAAGGTGGGCAGAGGCACCTGAGCCCTCCATGGGGTGTGGCAGAATGGACAGCTGTGTCCTGAGTGAGGGCAGCACAGTATCCTAAAAAAGCCCATCCTTTGAGACTTCCACCCTGCTGTATCCCAGTACCACCGGCCCTGGGACAGGCAATTGCTTCACAACCCAGGTCAGCTCCCACTCACCAAGAAAACGAGATTAGAAAAAGTTTCTTGAAGGAAAACAGCTTGGAAAGTTGTGGGATCTCAGGGTGGGTGTCTCACAGCGCCTTCCCCCCCTCCACAAGCTGTAGGCATCTGGCCCCTGCACTTCCAGCGCACTTGCCTGCAAAGCCCTGAGCAACCTGACCCAAAATCAGCTCTGATTATAGCAGGGAGTTGGACCAGAGACCTCCTGAGGTTTTTCCAGCCTGATTTACTCTGCAATGCTTTCGTGTGCCATGGGAGGTCATCCCAGGCCACCACTACCTCTTCCTATGTGCTTGCCTTAAAGGCTAAACCACTTGGTGCTCCAAACCTTGACACAGAGGCTCTGCAGGCAGATCTCTCCTGATATTTAGCTTATCCCTTCTGCCAGCTCAGCTGGTACAGATCACTGCCTGAGCTGGCACAGGATCTAGAAGAGCCCATGCATCACAGCTGACTCAAGCCCAGCCTTCCCAGGATTTCTTCCATTTAAGCCAAACCAGAACAAACCCACACGTCCCAGAAACATTTTGCTACAATCGACCAAGATGATGCAGAAAATCCAGGGCTTAACTCCTGAGCCCTTAAGTTTGCAAGACTGAAGCGTGGGGGAACAGACATTAAAAACCTTCATACAGCAGCCTCAAGAGGCAAAGTAGAACTTTGAGCCTGGGAACTTTGATCACTTTGGTAAACAAGCAGGCAGGGACTGGGAGACTGGAGAAGGACTCCTCTAACATCCTGGTCTGCCCATAAAATGAAAGAATAGGCTGTACTTTTAAGAACTTTGCATGTTTTATGACATTATTGTCTGTAAACCTTCTTAGTTTCCTAAGTAATCAGAAAACCGATGCCTTTAATAGAAAACGCAGTGTACTCGCCACAAGAACAGAGAATGAAAATTGGTCTCCTATGCAAATAGTTCAATTATAATCAAGCACAAACACTGGAAAAGGTCAGGTTCCCAAAAGGATGTATGTTTACATTATAAATAAGGAACTGGGAAACAGGAACAATATGACAGCTTTACGAGTTGGGAGCTGTGACTTGCGAAGGTAAACTGCAGTTTCACAGGGGGCTCAAGGTGTGACAAACTCCCAGTGGTGGCACTATGCTGCTTGCTTTTCCTTTCTTCTTTTTATTATTGTGAAAACCTGCAGAAAGTCTTATCCTTTTTCACAAAATTATGAGGCTGAATCCCAGAAAAGGTGGCAGAGCTTTTTATGTGGATTTTTCTTGGGTGTTTGCTTAGTTGACCTGAAATCAGCACAAACAAGTCTGAAGAAAGCAGAATTCATCACTTAAATATTTCATTGAAGATAAATAGTATCTAAGATGGGTCTTCATCCTCAGGTATGAGGAGAAATCAGTTTCTTGTAACTATTTTTTAACTCCTTTTGGTCCCCAGTCATGGTTAGTGGAGTCTGGCTTTAAGTCATTCGAGCTTTCTTGGAGTAACAAAAATCAACACCACTAAATATTTTACTATTTATAAGTAATCTGTTACAGGCAAGTAATGGAGGCCTACTATAGCTTTGAATTAATGTATAACTTAAATAATGGCTAGCCTAGTGCTGGTGTGCTGGTTTACATCCAGGAAGGCTTTAGGCTAAAGCAGGGCCTGATGGGGATGGTTGAGTAATACAATGGAAATAAAGAAAGCCTAACAGAAGAAGGAAAGCCCAGTGTAGAGAGTTACAAATATAAGACAGGAAATAAATAAGGAAATAAAAGAAATCTTGCTATAAGCAGAGACAGAAGTTTCCCTCTGTCCCCTCCCAGGAGGAGCCTCAAGTTTTGAGGGCAGCAGGCTGAGCACACAATGCAGCTCTCAACTCCCAGCTGCAGGAAGAGGTGGAGGCTGGAGATGATGTGCCACAAACACCGTGTAGGTGTAGAGCACTCATCTCAAGAGACATTAAAATGAGCTCAGGTGCCTAGCAATAAGCCATGACTGCTCTGCCCCTCAGAGTGCAGGAACAGCACTCTCCCAAGCCATCCATATGCACTCCAACACATCCACGTGGAGTGGGTGTTCCCAGACACAAAGCAGTTCCCTTATTCCTCCTGTCCCATCATCCACGCTCAGCTCCTCAAAAAACAGATCTTTCAGGAATGTTGTATCTGTGACAACTTATCCTGAGGAAGGCAGCAAAACACCTCCCATGGGACATGGAGGGCCCTGCCCAGCCTGCCCCTGCCCAACAGGTGATATGTTGTCAGCTCTTTGTGGTTCAACATGCTTTGCAAAGCAAGACAGGTAGTGATTATACATGATTCATTTTATCAGCATCTTTTCAAACTGCATTATCAAAGTATTTTGCAAGGACCATTTTACAGGTGGAAAAACTGAAAGAGAAACCAAGAATTCATTTTTGATATACTAAGTTGGATATGTTCACTGATTTCAGTGTTTCTTTGGGAAAAATCCATGTGAAGAAAAACTCTATGTAACCACTATCAAGTGACAGAAGGAGCCCACACAAGTCAGTGCCTCTAACTCCTGAACCAACTCCCCTAGCCCAAATTAATCAGCATAACCACCAAATTTCCAGCTCACTAAAATCACATTAAGTATTGCAAACTTTCCTGAGTACTTCTAAAGCTGAATATAATTTCCACTTCCAAACAAACAGAACCAGATGTACAATGCCTGCTGCCTTAGGCCAAACTACCAACAACTTTGTTCTTTTACCTCCCCTAAACATTCATGGTACTTTAAGCTTTGGGAGAGTTTTGGCCCAGGTATGTTCCTGCTCCCAAATGCATGTTCACCTTGTAGCTCAGAGTGACTGCAAAGGTAAAAGGACACAGATCCACATGCCAGGAGGGCTCTGAGCCTGCCTCCTCTCCCCACACACAGTGCTGAGGTTTCAGCTTTCCCTGGGACAGGCAGGGATCAGCTGCATCAGGCACACTGGATCAGACTGATTCTTTGCCCAGATGCAAATGTCAGAAAGGGAGGGAGCACACACAGACCAAAACTAGCTTATTGGAAATGTAGAGGGGTGAGACAGACCTGTGAATGCAGGAAAACTCAAGCTTTGAAAATACCCAGAAGAAGAAAAGGGATGGCCTGGGGGGCTGAGTACTAGAGTGTCTTTTCTCCTCAGAGTCTAAAGGAGAAGAATCAGACAGAAACAAACAATTTTGCTCCAGCTGAAAGAGGGATTAGAGACTGCTTCCACGAGGAAGGACCCACCGGTAGATTCAAAGAGATTCAGCAAGGATCACAGAGCAAGACCGAGGTCACTTGGACTCGGTGGTCTCTGTGGGTCCCATCTGACTCAGGATATTCCATGACTGACAGCAGATGTTCACTATGGGCTCATACAAAACCCTGCAGGGCTCTGCTTACTCCTCCTCCTCTCTCACACATCACCTAACACTGCTGTGCAGCATTTAGCAGCTGCAATCCCAGATTCCCAGAGGTGGCTGCACACCAGCAGGGTGAATATCTGCACACAGCACATTAAACACACACATCTCTGTCTGTGCATTAAGCACTGCTCCAGGCTGGCTGCAGAACGACATCTGTGTGACACTCAGTGCCACTGCTGCACAACCATTTGGGAAGTTGAATGAAGAAAAAGCACAGATGTTTTCCAAAATCCTTCAGGACATTCGAACTGTTACCAACAGCTGGGCAGGCTTTCCCATGGTAACATCACAGCAGACAGCAATGCCGAAGTAAAGAGCTGGGGTCTGAGCTGAGCTGCCAGCATTCCTGCAAGTAATGTTATTTCAGTAAGGAGCACAAATGCAGATGCTATTTCTGAGCAGAGCAGAATCCCTCCCTACCAATTCTTTACATGGAACTTGAATTTTCTGCCGTCTCTCCCATACTTAATGAAGTTATTTGTGCGATTTTTGACTGTACCAATAGCCTCATAAGGAAAAAAAAGGGCAAGCTTAGGTGCCTCTTGCACCCAGGTCTCTGTCTGACTGCAGTCACTTGGTCTCTACGTGTAGTGGGAGATCCACAGTCCATGGTGGGCCCTGTGCTGCCCAGAGCAGTGGGGGTGCTGCAGTCAGGACCCCTCTGGGAAGCTCAGGGAGGGGAGCCCTTTGGTTGTGCATTATAGTCACAGGTGCTCACAGCAGCAAAGCCATTCTGCAAATGCTAATCTTGTTTTATCACACCCTGCCACTCCATCAGGAAGACAAAGGCTTGCCAAGATCAGCCCAGAGTGACACACTGCACCTGAAAGTCACTCTGTGCTTTTTTTTCCTCCTCTTCTTCAACTGCTGTCAGGCCCTATACACAGCATCTTAATACAAAAATTCATGTATCATTAATACAAATATTTATTTTACATGTTGAGCTAGAACCCAGGGGTACTCTATCACAGGCAGTGTTCTCAGTGGGGTCAGTGCTGTGGAAATGTGGAAGCACAAGCCACTTCCTGACCACATCAGAGATAAAAGCTATCCAACATGAAAAGCTCTATAGGACCACCCCTATGGAGCAGAGTCAGAAATAACCTGTATTCCTTATCTCTAGTCCATGAGCTCCATAGGCAGAGCACACAGGTCCAGCCAGCAGAGTTGCTTTTCTGGCCACGCCACGTCTCTCTGAGGTTTGGTCCACTGTCCAAAGTGCTTCTATTCTCTGTTTTAATTGAGAAAAATGCAGAGAGCGCCTCGGGCTGCCTTTGTACCAACCTGCAAAGCAATTCAGTTACAGTTTAACTTCTGCTTGAAAATGAGGTCAAGAGGTGAAGCCTGCAAGTCAAGGAGAAGTCCTCCAGCAAGAGTATAGTTATTGGGTGCACCACATAAAATCAGCTATGCCATCTCTAAGCACAGCCTTATGATTCATCACGTGCACAAGTCTTTGCAGTCTGTTGAAGACAACTATTGTCCCTGGAAATACCAGCTAAATTGGGTAAGAGTGTGATGACTTTGTTGTACTCATTAGGTGCCTTCTCTTACCAGATGTGGTACTGGGCAGCACAAATTTTGACCTAAAATCAGCCAAACTAGCACGTCAAAGCTTGCAGGGATCTGTATGCCCTCAGCTGAAGGCTATCACTTGTTTTCACTCTGCCAAGGCTTTTGGTACTCTAAATCTCCTAAGGCATCCAAACTACAACTTTACAGACTGTGACATCCCTCTCTCTGTTCTCTACAAGCAGGGAAAGCCCTGTGGCCTCTTGCAAGTCTCAGAACACATCATTCACTTTAAAAGCACAGAAGACCTCTCAGAAGACCTCAAGAACAGAGGCACCTGCTGTTGGCTTGTTGAAGGGGAAAGGCACCATGAGTGCCATTTGCTAAAGCTGGGCACTGTCCAGAGAAAAGCACAGTACCCACTGCACTGCAAGAGGCCTTGGTACAAGTGAAGCAAGCAGATGTGGTGGTGCTTCCACAGGACTCCATCCAGCAAGGGACATGGGCTGTCCTTGTTCAGCTAACAAGGGGACATCAAAATTGCTGAAGCTGTGAGTCAAGACTTCATCTTTTATCTGATCTCACACTTCTGTCACGCCAGTCAGTATCTTAACACAATCTCGAGCTTTTCTTGGTAAACATTTCCACAGAGCAGCAGCGGTATGTGCTAACTCTTTCCATTTGCCCTTTGTATTTCCCAGGGTTGCAGGCGATTTCCCATTCAGTGAGGCTGAGGAGGCTCCCCTGAGGATATCACCAAGCAGGGAATGTTTTTCTCTCTCTCCCTTTCCCTGTGCTGATGGTTCTGCCCTGCCCATCCCTCAGCCCAGTTAGACAAGTCATTCAGTCTCCAGTCTGACCCTGCTCTGCCTCCCTTGCCCCCTGCACATTACCTTCCAGCATTTACCATGAGACAACAAAAGTGCAATTCTCCAGAAAGACTCTGCCTGACCCACACCTGCCCATGAATCCTTCTCAGAACCCATTTTCCAAGCTGGGTGGAGGTATTTCAGTAGGCTTACAATGTTCATGTGGCCTTCACCCACAAGACTGCAGAATGACCTGGCAATCCTTTGTATTTCCTAGGATCCATGGAAAAAAATGGGGATTTGACAATTATTATCTGGATTTTTTACAAGATATTTCTGCATCTTTGAAGAATTATTAAGCTTGGGAATTAGCTGTCAATCTAAATAACACTTAACTGGAAGATTTCTCTCCCCACCCATCTCCAAACATCTGGGCAGATCTTCAGCTGATGTAAATCCGGGTAGCTGCGCTCAGTTACTCCAGCTGAGAATCTGGCACATGTCTTATACTTCTTCAAATATTAAAAACACATTCTCTTTTTATGTAAGCACAAATATTTATGTGATGTGCTTTGCAGAATTTGGCACTTTTTTTGGTGCAGATTAGTGTCCCCCAAAGAGATGGGTAAGTAAAATGGTTTCAGGACTCAAGCTCTATTCAGTCCCTGGGTGCAGTTTCTTCTGATTCTTGTTTGCATCATTGTTTTAATGATGTGAAGAGTACACGAAAAAATCCATGTATGGGAAAGAAACTGATGAAAGACCAAAAGCTGTTTACAGATGAAATGCAAAGTACTTAGTGGAGTTAATACCAGCAAAGCCAAATAAGGCCAGTTGAGTTATATGGGTGCCATTCTTGAGTTGAGAAGCAGATTTTGTGCATTTCTAAATCTTATGTGCCAGCTCACTGCACTGGAATATATCCATAACCATTGAGATAATGGTTATATGCTAATTTACATCAGGGCATGAACTGGCCACTTAACTATATATGGAAATGTATTCATCTCCCTGAGATTACCCCACAAATTTGTCTTTAGACTTAGGTCAAATGAAATTGAATTTAAAAGTTCTGTGTCACTGTAATACCTGAGTTGCTCAAAGGATAAAATCCAAGCTCTAATTGTCTTTTGCAGCATCCCTGCCCTGTAGTCATATCTGGGGAAATCTTTCTCCCCCAGCTTCTAACCATCAGAAGACTTTTCTCCTGACTTTCACTGCTTTTTACATTATTTGATGGCCAGCTCTTGAATATGAGGGCAGACTTGCTTGATGACTGCTGAATCTTGACTGCAATACATCACTGTTTTTCACAATGGTTGCTGAAACAGCTGCATGTTAACTACTACATAAATCTCCTATTTCCCCCAAACACAGACAGTTTGGAATCTTCTTCTGTGTGACTATAGAGTTTTTCCTTCCCAACAGTCATACTAGATAAGTTATTAAAAACAGTGCTTTTAATAAATCCCAGAAAGCTATGTATTTCCTGTACATGCCTGGCTAGGAAAAAAAAAACCTCCTTTTCAGCAATGCCACATGCAAACCTTCCATCATCTTCCAGGAGAACTATACCTGTACTCAAAACATCAGAAATGAGTGAACTAAAAGAACCTGTGCATATTTCCTTTACCAACCAACCCCCAGCTGCTTCAGAAAACATACTAGGAATGAAATTTCTACGCATTTTAAAGCCCACAGGATTCCTCTGTCAGCATTAGAAAAAAATCTTATTGCAAAACCCCTCTCCATCTTGTCCTGTCTGCCTACAGAATGAGCTGGCTAAGAAACACAGTTTACTTGGTTTGTCACAACATCTGGAAGCCATAGTGACACATCCAAGCAAGTGAGAGCTGGAGACCAGCAAGTTATGGACAGAATGAAAGTGTCTGGCAGACCCTCTCCCAGACACCACAGTATCATGAGGGGAGATAAAGGGAGCCCAACAGGAAAATGCAGGTGCAAGGGCAATGCTGGTACACTCATCTTCACCATGTCAAAGGTCCCGACTTGAATTTGTGCTCAGAAGGAGAGATGGAAGTTCATACTGATCAATACATTTCTGTGCAGGAGGTTAAGGGAGATAGAGGAATGCTGTTTGGAACAATTTGAGAAGCAATAACTCCTAAGCTTTATTTTAACTCATCAACTGAGTTAAAGAATGGTCCTCTCAATTGGCAGACTTTACTACCCTAGTAGTCATGGTTGCCCTGAAATTACTGGTGACAGCATCATGCCTTGCATGTGCTGTGTTTGTACATGGCATTTCTTCCACAGGGGCTACCAACTCTCAGAATTTCTATATTTTCATACTGCTTCTTTTCCCAGCTCAGCATCACACCATATGAGATGCTCCAACTTAAGCATCATCATGATGCATCACAGCACCAGCATGAACTGTGGTTCTCACTTGATTTTATCTTTCAGGTAATCTTTTTGCTCTTCCCTTACCCATCAACATTATAACCCTGTTGTAGGGGGATACTGCATTTGTCAGGGCTAATTTGTCCATAATGAAGCCACTAATCACCTCCTTAGTTTCCACATGCCTTAGCTTAGTTTCCTGGTGGATCTGGTCCATGATCTTGCCAGGAACAGAGTTGAAGCTCACTGTCCTGTAGCTCCTTGGGTCTTTCTTTTTTCATTTTTAAAAAATGGGGGTTATATTTCCCCTTTTCCAGTCAGTGGGAACATCACCAAACTGCCATAACCTCTCAAATAAGATGGACAGTGACTTAGCCACTTCATCCACAAATTCCCTAATATGCAGATGTGTCTAATCAGGTCCCAGGGACCTGCTCACCTTAAGTCACTAGAGTGAGGCACTATATTGATTTTAGGGCATTTATCTTCTGGCTAAATGTGTTTTGGGGTTCAAGTTACTTATCAACAACTTTTAGGGTACTGGAGACAAAATTTGACTCAAGTGATGACATGAAAATTTGGGATTAAGGACCAGATCCTGCCCCTGGAAAGCTGTCTCTGAGTTAGACTGGAAAACAGCATTTAGATGGGGGAACAACCATCCCCTGTGCAGAATTTCCTTGGAAAATGCACGTTAAAGTGATTCATTTACAGAGCAAAGTTATTTCTCCATACAGCTGTGGTCACAGAAAAGCAAAGTACCTTGTTTGTATAGGTCTTACAGAAAGGTTGTTACTGTTTATGAAGAATCCATATCAGTTCCCAAAAGCTGGACAGGCATCCTCTCTGCAGTGCAGACAAGTGCCCCTGTCCATCTGTATGTCTGCTGATCCCATATTTTGCCAAGACCACTATGTTCTAATAGGGAATAATGTTAATTTTTCATACCCAGAGGAAGCAAGGAGCTGTTGGAAAGGCAGATCTGGGTCCCCAGCATATGACCCAAATTGCAAACTGTAGAAAATTTAAAGGCATCCCTCTATGACAGTTACCCATGTCTAGCTATTGCACTGAACTGAATTTAGGTTGCATTTCAGGAGCCCACCTGAAGTTAACTCAGGTTATACACTAAAAAAAATATAAGAGCAAGTACACTAAAAAAAATATAAGAGCAAGTACTGCATAAAATACAATAAATTCTTTTGGCCAGACGGGAAACAGACTGGTCTTGATTTGACCCAAAATGTTGTAGAGCTTTGTTGCAAACACTATGCAGGTATTTAATTTACTTTTACCCTTGGCTGTTATCAACCCTCTGGAGCTGGCTCGGGCAGAACCAGGTCAGTTGGTTCCAGTCTAACCTATCACAGGGAGAGGAAGAAGGAGGGACCACTTATTTGCACTGCTAAGCAAAGCCAATCTTTCTATCACCATCTGCCCTGCTCTTTTGCTAGGTGACTTTTTTTGTTTCAAAAGCATATCAAGAAAGAAAAAAAAAAAAATACATACCCCACCCAGCCTGCCTCCACTACATAGCTGCCCTAATCAAAGGTTAAAAATGAACTCGGGCCAATGAGATGGAAATAGAGAATAAACATGCAGAAGCATCTGAGATTTACTACTCAGATATGACTATTTTCCATAGGATTTGACTAAGAATTTCTGTCAGAGGAATGGAAGGCAAATTTCTGTCCTTTGAATGGAATGGGGATTTTCAGGTCTTTCTCTGGCTGAGTAAGTGCAGGCATGTGCAGCTTTCTGTGGATGTGAGCAGATATAAATACCATGTTCAGCAGTAAAAAGTTCAATGTAAGCTTGCTGCTTTCAGAAGTTCTGAGGTTTAAACAAATCCCATAAAGGCAGCAGGAGCCAGGACCCTTCCTTGACTCGAATGCCTGGTCCCAAAGCCCAGGGAAGCCACATGTCATCTTTGTTTAGATGATCTTCTCATTCCGAGTACTAGAGTTTTCACTGAAATTCACTACAAAGTTTGCAAGGAATGTTGCAATTATTAGGGACAAAAGGTGCAGATTTCCCTTAATTTCAGCTAAACAACTCCAGACCTGAGCAAATTCCAGTTCTGCAGCTCAAATCCTCAGGAGATCTCTCTCAGCAGTCATAGACACATGTATGTAACTCCCAGTCTAAGCCAAACCTATTTTCATGCAAGAATTGTTGTCATTAGAGCAGTAAGCCTTTCCCAGTCTGGGAGTACCATACATCCCTAATTGGCACATCACACCAATTAAGGACATCCTTAATTAAAGCCCATATAATTAACTGTGCTTCTCCTGGCACTCCAAGCACCTGAGCAAGATCTCTGCAAGATGATGTTCTAAGAGACGTGGATGTGGGTACCTCCAAAAACCCTGCTTGGCACAGACTGATCTCATTCCCACACACCTTCAAAGAGGAGAGGCATCTTTTGACCCAACCAACCACCTGCACTATAAATTATTTCCTTGAGGCACAAGAGGCCAAATCCTCAGCCGGTATTGACTCATATTAACGGTGTTCCCAGTAATGGGTATTGACTGGTGAGATCCAGTAACATCATCCATACATCTGAGCAAGTTCAGTATATTCCTTGGGACTGCATCATGCTTGCCAATATCCTCCCTCTTCTATATGGGCTCTCAACCAGCACAACTCATGTTGGATGGAGGGGATTTCCAGCCAGAGCATTGTTAGGAGTTTGGGATTTGGAGGTGGCTCAGCAAGTGAAACATGCCACAAGACTTCAGTTCACAGCAGTGGTCAAAAGCAGAGCTGTGAACACTGGCTGTGCCTGAGGAAATCCAGAACAAACAGCAAACAAGCCAGACCTTGCTGAGATCAACAAAGGGAGGCTGTGGCTCAGCCTTTCAGTGCACTTACTATGTGTCCATCTGGGTGCATCAAGCAAAGAGAGAGTGAAAGGGAGAAACTTCTTAAATGCTTTTGGTTGAGCCAAAGGTATCTTCCACTTGTTACCTCTTTCCCTCAACATATCTAAATTCTTAATATGGTTGATCCTATCAAACTGATTAATGGGGTAAAGAAACCTCTTATTTTTATGACACAGTTGTATCACAGATTCACAACGTCATCTTGAAAGCATTCAACATCCTAATTTTTATCAGTGCACCAAATTTTCTATTTAGGAACCTAAATATCATTGTGAGATTTAATCCAAATTGCTTACTTATTTTCACACCTGCTGAGTCAAACATGGAACTAAATATCCCTCAATCATGGTGGACCATCTAGCTTCACTGGGTCATGCAGGGCAAAACCCAGGCAGAAAATCTCATGTTCCCACATCTGGATTCCTGCACAAAGAAAAGTCCTCACCTGCAGAAAACTTAATTTGGTTTTTCCTGAAGGTATGTTCCCAGCCAAGTGCCATGCAGACTGAGCTGAAGAACAAGCTGCTGCACCTCCCATGCCCATCTGCCATCTTAATTTGTACTTAATAAGCATACAACAGGTCTGTCTCTTGCTCCTGGTATTTTGCATCAAGCAAAGGTGAGGACAGCAGCAGAATTCTGCTCTTACCCCACCTCTGCGCACACACAGCAAACTCCATGAATGCCATGAGCACACAGTCTGCTCCCTTCTCCACCATATTTTGACAGAATTTTGGGAATTGCTAAAATGCTAGACAAGTACTTGAACTTTATACCAACAAACACAACCAAGGATTAGTTAACACCAGCATGGACATAAGACACCTACAACAAACACCACACCTTCACTAATCCTTTGGATGTCCAACTTCTGTTCAGGTCTGTGTCTCCAGACACATTTTCATCTTGCTCTGTAGTGTGTTTATACTGAAGTTAGGAGCTTTTGTCCTTATCAGTGTGCTGTGCTAAATAATCTTCTTGTAACATTGCTTTTTTGCAATATTTGTAACAGAAATTCAATATTCATAGGCATTATGAAAACAAGTGTGAGTGAAAACAATGATCCAAGGAGCACTAAAGCCACAAGCTGCTATAAGGAAGCAATGATCTGAAGAATCTCTTTCAATTTTAGTGTAAATATTTAAATTTGCATGACTAGATAAGTCTTCATATACTGCACTCAGCAACATTTTTGGGTGAAACTAGGGCAGGAAGAATATGGCCATACATTCCAGAGGTGCATTGCCTAATCTACAACACCTATCTCATATTCACCCCAAAATATTTACCTGTCAATAATGCCTACTTTCTACTAAGTTTGCAAGTTTTTGGATGGACAGAGATCAGCCTTTTGTTCTGACACAGTTTTTCCTCTGCTGTCAGCCCAGCAGATCTTTCTGCATGGTTAGGAATCCTGACAGAAGGAAAAAGCCCTTCAGTGTATGTCAAAGTGTCCAATAAAGAAGTCAGTATCACAGTTCCTGGTTGAGAGGGGGGAAGCTGGGAAGGAGAGGTCATGCCTATCCTGTTTGAAAGAGCAGGTTTGAGCAGTGCAGGCTCTGCTCTCCTGTGCTAGAAAAGCCAGCTGGCTTTGCCCGGGGGCACGATAAACTGCTCTGTGTGCCTGGGTGGGTGAGGTCATGCCTAGATGATGCCTCAGGCAGGGGTCACTGGCTGCTTGTACAGCAAATAAGGATGGCCTAGAGGCACACATTGCCAAGCAGAGAGCTCAGCCATCTCACAGACCACTTGACAGAGCTGGGAGAGGGACTTCCAGGTCCTGTTCTCTCCATATCCTTCACTTTTCCAGTCCATAGGCATTTAAAATGCCAGCTAATTTAGAGACGTTTTCTTTTCAAGGTACTGATATCCAGCCTGAGGATAATGGTTCTTTAGCAGGAAAGAGGTGGGTCAGAGCATCCAGCACGTGTGACAGTGACATTTTCATCAATACCCTGAGTGACATACTGAGTGCAAAGCAGGGGATGGGTGTTAAGAGGGCAAGGATAATTTGCAGAAGGCCTCTAGTTCTCTTGTAAAGCTAACCCTCAAGATGTGTACTCTGGAACAATGGGATTTAGAGGAACAACTAGGACTTACCAAAGAGCTTTTTCATTTCCTACTTTGGTAAAGACATCATGTCTAACACTGTTGCATGTGCTGTAGTACATGATGACAAAAAACTGGGCCATAGTATAACACAAACCAAGTGCTAAAAAGGGCAAGGACATCTGCAAAAAGCAAAGTCTGATGTTTAATCACCAGAAGGTGTTCTGATAGGAATTCTGCCAGGACAGAGACAGTCAGAGTACTTGTTTCAGCTTCAAGCAATGTTCTTTAGATAAGGGTCTGCTGGATATGCTACAAAGAATTGCTCTAATCATAATGACTGTGGATTTTCTGTGAAGACTTTGAAGGCATATAAAAAGTCAGATTTAACCAGATGTCAGTCCCACCTGTGCTACTGCATAGAACAAAGGCATCAGTGCTACTAAGAAACTAATGCTATGGCAAAGCAGGTATTTAACACAAGTTGCAGTCCTGTTTTCTAGATATAAGGTGGTATAAATATGATTATAATAACATTAATGTCAGATATGGTAAGGACTTGAAAGTTCCTTTGGTGTGAACACCTTTTATTCCTTGTATAGGTCCTCTCCTTGGATGAATCACCCTAAACAAGAAGTCCTAGTCACCCGCCCCAAATCAGACAATGTTCTTCACCTGGCTACAATCACATGCTAGCTCTTTCCCAAACTGAATACATCAAACTGTTAGTGATTCACCCAGTACTGTAACTGGAACAAACCAAGGGTAGAGCTTACTCCAATTCAATGCCCAAGAAAGTCAAGGAAGAAAATCCCAGATTGGAAGGACAGTTATCAGGACAATATTCACTTAATTAGAACAAAACTAACTAAGCTTTACTTTTAGTCTTTTTGCTGTCTCACCAGTGTAACCTTCCTCCACAAAAATGACAGTTTTTTATATAATTTTTGGTGAATCTCAAAGGATTGGGTTAAACAATCCAAAATGTAAAAAGCTTTTCCAAGCTATTTGACCTTCTGAAGTCTGCAAGGTCTGGTACCAAATACTTAGTCATTTACATTTTCAGCCAAAAGGAGGAGTGTGAAGACTCACACAGATGAAAAACAAAGGTGGGGAAGGGCATGCCTTGGTCACTAGAATGGATTACCCTGCTGATTGTATGGAGCTGCAGAAGTCAACAGCCACTATTCCTTCTGATGTGACAGCCAAAGCGAGATTTGTACACTTGAAGATTTGTACTTTGGTGTAACTACTACCAAAGGGCTTTTCCAATTGGTTTCTGCCCCAGCTTTTTTTTTTTTTTTTTTTACAAGACAGCTCCATCCTTTTTGGAAATTGCTCACAACTTTCTTCAAGGATTCCGTTGGGAGATGAGGTTTTCTAGGCTAAGATTCAACCCAAAAGGTTTTAATTTTAGCCAAATTGATTTGACTGTTTTTGAGTAGTGAAGGAATGGAAGAAAATACTTGTCCCATATGTTCCAGACAGAGGAGCACATTTGCTGAGAAGAAAGAATCCTTGAGGAGACAGAGGCGGAGAGGGGGAAAATATCTCTAAAGGATAAAAATATTCCCAGACACAACACCACCATGAGCTCAGCCCTAACCTTGCGTCAAAGAACACAGCAGCGATGGCATTTGTGCTTACACCAGCTGAGTATCTGGCCCATAGGAATGGAGAAGAAAGCTTTCCATTAAAATCTTGGAAGGATACATCAGAATCTAAACAACATGGCAAAAACCTCCTATGTTAAACTCCCTTCCTGTTATTTCTCAATACCAAAAGACAGCGTATTCCAGTGCATGGAGAAGACAATCTGCTGCAAGCCTCGCCTGGACATAATGAGTTGTGCAGCAAGACAAGACCTTCAGCAAGAGTCAGGACCTCCAGGGATCTGTGCTCATGAACCCCAAGGGCTCATTGACAGCTCTGTGCCCCTGGCAGATCAGCTGCGGAACCTCTCTGGGTCAGACCAAACCTTCCAAATCTCACCTGTTGCCTCTTGGCTAAAGTGGGGCAATATGAAGCCCAGGAAGAAAATTTTAGAAGTCAGTGGTGAATAGAACTCAAAATTAAGAGTTGCCCCAATCTTAGCAGTTCCAATATGAGGGAAAGACAAACCTTAGAACTGTCAACTTCTTGTCCTGACCATGGAAGCCCATGGATCTATACTAAAAAACAAGCCATGCTGTGGTGCTACCTTAGGCAGAACTCATAAGGCTTGAGGCATTTTCTGTTAATAAGGCTGCCAGGTTCTCACAAGAACCCAGCTGCACAGCCTAGAAATTCAAAAACATGGTTCATCTCTTAACTTACTCTCAATAGAGCCTTTAAAGTTTGCAGATTCTTGGTGTCATATGCCAAGCCCAAGATGTTCCAGTTTCCTCAGCTTCCAAGGAGACTCTCTTCAAGAAATCATCATGAAGTTGTGGATAAATGAGAACCTGGAGTCATGAGCAGTACACTCGTTTTTATTTAATAATAACATCACTATTAAGAAGCTGTGTCCTCAGTAATTCATCAAGACTCTGATCAAGATTGACAGGTGTTATGTGAATACCTCTACCTTAAAGATTTTATAATTTATAAAGGGGAGCAGCAAATACAGGAGGAACTAGGCGAGGATATAAACAGAAATATATGTAATTCAACATCAGTTTGAAGCAGTGTGCAAATCTGTAGTGGTGCTAACTAGCATCTGTGCATCAACTCCATCTGTGCTGCACCCTTAGATGCTGCAAGTCTATGGGTTATTTATGTTCATATTTATTACAGACAGGAGGTCTGTAATAGTATTTATTTTATTATATACTATACTATATATTATTATTATACTACATGTTATACTATATTTAAATAATATTTATTATAGACCTTGGAGATAAAAATACCTGGCTTTGTTCTCTGTTTCTTACAGTCTCCTTTGATGCCCTGCTGGACACAGGCTCCTTGCAAGTGCATGAGAAGCGCTGGAGGACACTGAGGATGCTCATAAGCACTTGATAGGGCACAGGTGAGTTGGGGGCACAAGGAAGGTAATGAAGGGGAAAAGAGCAAACAAGTTCTCAAAGGCAAGACTCTCCCACTTGGTACAGATAGACAGAGAGAAACAATAATGAAAAAAAGTGCAGATATCTACAACATCATCAATCAGCAGATTTTCTTAGTGGTGATCCAGTGTCCATACCTTTAGCAGCAGTGGTCTGTGGGAGGTTAGATGAAATATTGAAACTTAAAGAAGGCTGAGAAGGAAGAGAAAAATGAGAAAAAGATGGGAAAGCACTTCCAACATAATTAAAATAACAAAAATATTGACATAGGTTATACGTGTGTAGCAGGAAGGAGTCATATAAACAAAACTAGTCATTCAATAGCCAGGAAGATGGTAGGAAACCAGCTGGATGGTATTTTAAATCTCAGCAAAGTTTAGAAGTAGCTTGTCCATGATGAACCCATTTATATTCCATGCCATGTACACCTGGAGACACGAGTGTCTGTAGGAAGAGAAGACAAGTCTATTCTAAAAACTTCTCCAGTGTATCTCCACTAGCATGAAGACACACATGCAGACAGCTTACAAAAGCCCTCATCCTGGGGCAGGTTAGCCTGAGTGATACAACTCATCCAAACAAAAGGCTTTTTTACCATCTTGATTTTTACACAGGAACTTTTACCAGCACAGCTGCACTGGATTCATATAATATCTAACTACTGCTGGTCCACAGCCTAGGTAGGTTCTTGGAAAATACACCTGAGGTCCCAACCCTGCAACACAATTGGCAATGTGACATTCTAAGAAAGCTTTTTTGTATTGCAATCTGCTGATTTACCTGCTATTGTCAAATCTTAGTGATTAATGACTCACACCCCCTAAGAGCAGTATGTTTAGGTTAAACATGATGGGGTTTTGAAAACATGTCAGGTAATAAACATTGGGCTTCTTTTTTAACTGCCTTTTGTTTAGGGTTGTCAGATATGCAGGTTAGAACTTTGCTTACAGATAAAGGTGATTTTTTTTTTCATCCTGAGAACTGTAGCCAGCACCAGGTGTGTAGGAATACCTCATTGTATCCCCAGAGCAGAGCAGCATTGCAGTGTGAGCCCATGGCAGCACCCACAGTCGGCTCGACAAGCCACCCCTCCAGGTCCCACCCTGGGCCACACAAGGTAGTGACTCTGAGTCTGAATGTGGTACAGTCCTCTTTTCCAATCAATTAGAGGACTCCTGTGCCTGGCTCAATGACTTTAGTGAGGACACTGAGCTCCTTATGTGGCCTTGGCTCCTCAAAGGCCCCTATATGAACTTAATCATGTATCTTTGTGTCCAAGTTTCCTGTCCCACAAAGGGGACACTAATCCCACAAGCAACCCCACTTGTCTCAGCTATTCAGAGCAGCTGAATAGGATGCAGAAGAGGTGAGAGCTTCACCTGCAAACACAGTTCAGTCATAGTTATAAATTCTATTTAGTTTAATTCAACAGCATACTTAATTTTGGTCCAGAATAAGCACACTGACTTGCAGACAAGCACTGAGGCACTGAGGTGTGATGGGCAGTACTTTGCCACTTCCAAAGTTCTCAACCCTTGTGAGACAGAAGTAGTCTCCACATCAAAATCAGCTAACCTGAAGAAAAACAGGACAGTTCTGTGCCATTACTGCAGGGTCTGAGCTGTAGGCTGGTGAGGAAGCCCCCAGGTCTAAACATTAGGAATACAGCAACCAGGAAAAGAAATCAGCATGAAAAGCAAGCCCCAAGTAGGAGAAAAGAAATCACTAACTTTCTGCAGCACTGCAGTCACTTTGACTCTTGAGCACACATCCTTTGAGGACTTCAAAAGTCTCTAGAATAAACTGGTTACCATGAAGTTTTGTGGGTGAAAAAGAAAGAGAAATGGAACCCATAAATGGTTCCACTCCCTTGATGATGGAACACACTCATCCCCATCCTTCATTTCCTGTACAGCCAGCATCAAGGACTGTGTTGACCACAGAACTTCAAGATCAATCCTGATTTCCAGCCAGGATTTGGAGAAAATCTTCTCTGGTTTGGATTTCAAGACTTGGCCAGAAGGGAGCAGAAGAGTCCTGCAGAAGAGTCCTGCAGAAGAGTCCTGCAGAATGCACGTGCTGGGCACAGCGCTGTCCTGCACAGAGCCCGGCTGTGCTGGCAGCGTGTGGCAGCCAGGCTCCCAACAGATATGACAACTGCAAGATTAAACAAACTCACCAACATCACCTCAGCCTAGGAAATCATAGCTTTGCAGTTCTCTACACGTGCAAGTTGTATGCCTGTAGTCACACCAGTCCATGAACACACAAAGTTGTCCATTCCCTTTCCCAGTGCTGATATACTTTCAATATATAAATACACGTACACTAGAAGAGTTAAACCTTATACAAAAAGAACACAAACCAAGTCCAGTTTCACATACTTTTAGAAAAGTGGAACTGTATCTATGCTTATTGGAAGGTCAGGTTAAGAGCAAATCTCCCCTACTGACTTGGATATCTTGGTTTCTGTAATAAAATTTCAGTCAAGAATTGAAAAAGCAAGTCTTAAATGAGCACCACAAAAAGGATGGCAAGAAGGAATCTGTTTCAAATAATTTCTCATCAGTTAGGAACAACATTTCAGAACAGGTTTCACAATAAGACAGAACAGTAAACACAGAAAAAGAAGGTTTTGCCTTGTGCAGAAGAGTTTCCTAGACAGCAGTTCATGAGGCTCTGTCCTGGACACAAGGCTCCAGTTGCTGTCTGGCACACAATTGCAGAAGCAGTTCTGCAGCAAGTTTTTCAACTGGTTTCTTGGAAGACCAACATTAGCAAAACATTCAATGTAAATATGCCAGTCTTTAACTGCTTAGAGACCTTACAGCAGACTTTCATCTGACAGCAACCCCCTTGGGGCACAGCCCAGGCCCCTCCACACCATCACTGAAGAGTCAGTGCCTTACCCAGGACATTTTCAGACTTGTATCAAGGTAAAGGAAGGTCTTGTATTTCACATCTGGTCCAAATCCAGGGTCACATTCTTTGGGAATGCTTAGAACCATGGGCTTTTCTCAACATTCTCTTGTCACCTGTGTTAGTCACACTAGTGGATGGAGTAGCCGAGAAACCTCAGACACCCAACACAAGCATCCAGGAACATGTTATGGTCCATCTGCCAGACAGCACTGTGACCATTCACCTGGATCAAACAGTTTCAGGGCAGCTCTGAGCTAGCCCAGCTGATTTTGCCCATTGTGAAGGAAGGCAGAATCAGTACAGGTAACACTAAAGTTTTGACTGGGCATCCTCAGAAGCATGGTCAGGAACCCTACAGGCTGAGCAGTGGATCCTGTTTATTCCTTAAACTCAAAGGGGAGATAGAACACATCAAGCTTTCCAGGCAGGGCTATGTACACAAAACTGGGTGTTGATGTTTACAAGACCCAGAGCTCATTTCTGTTTATTTCTATGCACAAAGAACAAAACATTTAGGTACTTTTCCATCTAAAATAACTTTGCTCTTGTCTTTCTGCCTCAGCTGTCCAAGAATGAGGGCTCTGTGCAACCAGAAGAAGGGAAATGCTTGGAAATCCATCTTGCTCAATTGTTGCTGCTCCTTGCTGATATTTAGCCCAGGCAATGTGAGCACCACCCTTAGTTACACCCAGCTGGGCTCAGTGACTTCATTGGGAAGCCATGGTGCAGCAGGACTGCAAACAACAAACACAGCTCAAGTGTTTCTCTGTGGATCATGAGATTGTTTGCTAGACTGATTCCTTGCTCAGTATATTTTGGGTGCAAAATATGTTCCCTTAACCTTGCTGCACTGCTCCTGGTGCCAGGGGTAATGGTGCAGGGAAGATGAGATGGAAACACAGATTCCCTTTTCCTGGATCTGCCCCAGGGACAGCTCTCACCTCTGATCCTCCATTCTTGGGCTTTAGCAGGACCTTGCAAGCTAGAGATGAAAGAACAGTCTGAAGAGCTGTCTGCTGCAGTTACTATCCCTCACACCTTCCAAAATAGCCACTGTGATAGTGAATCAGAGGGGTGCTTAGGGGGGACATGGGAGACCCCATGAAAAATGAGCAGGGATTCAGACTGCTTCTCCACTGATCAAGTCATGCTGTTTCAGTGCTTCAAATACACAAATTTCTGAAATCAATCAGCATGGCCAAAACACTGACTCAAACCAAGATATGCCTCAGCTGAATAGTAAAACGCAGCATCACGTGGGAGATGAAGGCAGAAGAAGGGATCATCTCCCCACCAACCACCTCTAGCCAGGAGTGAGCTAGAACTGGCTCAGCATTGCCTAAAAGAAAGCTCTGAGCCCGAGTGCAAGAGCCACAAACCCCACATGTTGGGGAAAGAAAACCCCATCTGCACCTCCCTCCAGCCCTCTCCATACACCCCAGACCCAGTGAGCCTCCGGGGATGCTCCCACTGTGATGAGGCTTTGGCTCTTGCTGTGACAACCCGACTCTCCACACACAGGTGCCCAAGTCCTGGCCATGGGTCACCTCCTGTGCCTTGGCTTTGCCCCTTGCAGAGGGGCAGCTCCTGGTGCTGACACTTGCAACACCCAGCATGGAGCAGCTCCCAGCCAGGCCCTTCAGCAAAGCCAGTGCTCCAGGAGCTGCAGCCCATTTTGCTTCATTTCATCACTGCAAGCTCTGCTTCCAATTCTGGCCAGCCTTGCACTGCTCAGCTTCATGTGCACAGGGCAGAGAGTGTCTGAGTGCCAGAGCTCTGTGTGCATTTCAGCCTGCCCTGGCCAACAAGTGTCTCCCCTCGCAAAAATCTAGACATAAATAAAAAATTTAACAGCTAGAATGTCCCAGTTAATGATTAAGCAGGGACAGTTGCACAACTTCCCCTGGAATGTCTGTGTTGATGGCTGTGGTACACTGATGGGCTGGAATGGCAAAAACAGTCTGACAGTAAGGACAGGATGGGGTCCAGGTGATGCAGCTGCCACAGCAGCACTCGGCAGGAGATGGGCTGTCCTTCTGCAGCAGGAGGCTCTCCCCCTGTTAACGTGTCAGCCCCAAACTCCAGGGATTTGGGGCACAGCGCTGGTGGTGACCAGCCTCAGCAGGCTGTGGGAGTCCTACCATCACGGAGAGCAGGAAAATGCAGCACTGCTGTGTGTTTTATATGGCTGCTTCATTTGCAGGCATGGGTCAGTGCAAAGCAAATGCAAACCTCATGCCTCAATGTCCTTATATATGAATTTAAAAGCACACAGCACACTTATAAAAGGGCTGTGTCTCCAGGCCCAACCTGTAAGTGCCAAACAAAAATCCATCAAGATTGATGAGTCGGGGTTTTTTTACAGCATTCAGCACATCTGACATTATACTGGACTTTAAAAGTCCTGCAAGAACAGGAGCCAATAAATATCTAGAATAAATACAATCAAATAGGAGGTCAGACACCAAATTCTTCGTTTGTACAGGCATGTCCTGTACTTGGAAATGTGGTAGGCTTTCAAGTCAAATTCCTGGAAAGATCAGCCTGATGCACAACTCCCAGATCCCACAGCTCATTAGGAAGAGGCTCTAATGCAACACCTTCCAAGCAGTCCATGAGCGTGCTGGCAAAGCAGTTTCTTGCACACATTTGTTGGAGACAAAAGTCTTGGCTGGTCATTGGGTCATTTCAACTTCAGAGACATCACCCAGCCACAGACAGCATCCACCCAGCGCTTCAGGGTGACAAGGAACAGAGAAACCTGATGCTGCTGCTAGAAAATGGGTTAGTGGATTGATTCATCTATAAGAATAATGTCCTTCTGACACACCATTTGCTGGTTCTGGCAGAGGGCAAAAGGGCACACATGTAACGGCCAGCACAGCACGTGGACTATTTAATGATGTCCTGCAAAGAAAACTCTCCATTGCCAGCTTACTTCATTACTGAAAAAGAATACATGAAATTCCCTGACACTGCTTGCATGAAGGCATCTGGAGGTGAACGGGTCATTTCCAGTATTAGCTATTTTTTCCTCTAATAAATTTCAGAAGGGGGGTTGCTGTAGAGGTTGTTGAAAAGCTGGCTCACAGAGAACCAAGGCAGAGAGAGGGAGGTGATCCCACTGGCAATGGTCAAGAAAGACCATTTTCAGGCAGACTCCAACTTACAAGCTCAGAAACCACCCCATACCTCTCATGCTGAAGAAAACAAAGGTCTATTGAAGGACATCTGCTGCCAATAATCCATCTGCACTGAACAGATGCCTGGCTCACCTTTAAATGAGCAAACTTCTCAGTCCTGAGACCAGTTCTGTCCCTCAGCCATGCCTTGGCCACCCACTGGTCCCTGCCTGGTTGAGACTGCAGAAATGCTTCATAACTAACAGCAATTATCATTCTGGTTTCATCACTGCTTTTCCAAGCAGCTTCTGTCTCCGTTGTTTGGAAACAATGCCCAAGGCTACCAGCACCAGATCAATAATTCATCTGGGAACAAACAACTGAGATGAAGGAAGATGGTCAAGGGAGGACCTTTTTGCCATGGGAAGGTTTTCTGCCCCATGATAGGAACCAGAGACGGTCGTGAGAGCACAGGCACGGAGAGCAGAGCACCAAGATGGGCGGCCAGACACAGAGAGGAGGGAAGCACACGCTGGGAACCATTGCTACATTCTGCTGACATTAGTGCTCCTCACCAACTTGTCTACAGTCAGCTGAGGAGTAAACATGATCCTTGTAGCCATGGGGGCATCATACATAAATCCCAAAATTCCAGAAAGAAAGCTGATGCAATTTTCTCTATAATGAATTAATGTACACTCATACACCACTCATCCAAGTGCTTCCTAAGTACTTTTCAAATGTTCTTGTTTCTTTCCTATGTTCTGAGAATTGAGCAAAAGGTTTTCCCATCTAATTTTTTCCTACCAGCACATATGAGGATTTTTCACCAAATGGACAATTAATGAGTGTATTTGCCAAGAGGTGGAGTACAAAATATTGTGCATTTGTAACACTATTATCCAAAGACTCCAATTTAGACAAATATTCAGCCCAATATTTGCACAGGGCTGATGTCTTATAGAAAGCTCAGCATGGGTCTCTGTCATGTGTTCCCATCCTCACTGCAAGTCACATCCCTCTCCAAAAGAGGGGAAAACAACACAAAACACACATATGCACCTACCTTCCCAGAAAGGATCATGAATGGCTGTATCATGAAGTATATAATGGCATAAAACCTGCTAAATGTAGCAGAAAGGAATAAACATCAATCATTCTTTGAGCATTTAGCCTAGGACTAGCTGGGACTTTTCCCAGGACTGCACACAGGAGAAAGGTAGATTGAACTTCAAAAATGCAAAAACCAGCAACACCTTGATAATTCAGAGAATTTAAAGCCAAAAGGAACCATAATTCTTGTCAGTTCTCTTTCTATTTACTGAAATGGCTTCTTCTGCTTAAAATAGTACCTTGGTATGACTAAAACATACCTTTCAGCAAGGACCTCCTTCAGTAGTTACCAAGTGGCAGATAATCAATGCCATCCCATTGTAGTTTGGTTAATCACTCTCCTATTAAAAGTTGCGCTTTCTTTTTAAGTTCCAGCATCTCTCTTCAGCTGCAAACCCTTCATCTTGCTGCTTTTCCCAGAAGAAATGGCATGCTGCTCTTGCTGTTGCTGCTACTCAGGGTGATAAAGTGAGCCTGCCCTAGCAGGAGCTACAGGCAGGGAGAGTTTCTTACATCTCTTAGTGTCAAAAAAGAGGCTTCTTCCAATGCCCCCTTTTGGGCCACTTTTCTGTGCCCCATTCATTTTTTAAAATTTCTTTCAAAAGCTCTAGAATTGAAGGCTCTATGCCAGTGTCAATCTTACCTATATTCCTGATAAAAGCAGCATAACCCAACTGAACAGACGAATGATAGAATTAGAAGCTACAAATCTACTGAAGTTTTAGTCACATACTTGACACTTCCCCACCACTGAAATGCAGCCAACTTCCAAAAGCATTGTTGATGCTCTCAAACTACACTTCAAATACACACCAGTTGCTTTGGCTGTGACAAAAAGCACAATAAAATAAAATTAAAATTAAATATGACACAGTATAATAAAATATAATTACTAGAACTGTGGAGATTGATATCCCGCCATTTAGAAGTGCCTTTTTCAAACTTTAAGGACCATATCTTGAATCCTTTAACAACCACTTTATTTTATGGTAGTGCTGCTATGTCTGTGCTGCTGCACGTGATTCACTCTTTCATAAGGCCATGTACAAAAGATTATGTTTGGGTTATATTTTAACTGAAGCAAAAATACAAGTCATACAGCTCTTCCATACACGGTAGTATCTTGTTTGTGTAATGTTATTGAAGTGCACTCAAAGCTCCTATGCCTGTTAAAGATGTCTTCAGTCAGTAGGTTTGGACTATTGGTAATGAATTGGTTATTAAAAATCATTGTGGACGTCTATAGCACAAGCCACATTAGATCACAAAACCACAAGAACAATTTTTCTAGGTCACAGATAAATATATTTGAAACAACTGTTGGTTCTCCCCTCAAAAATGTTTGCAAATTCCTTAAGTATCTCATAAAATCTGTATTTCTCAGACTGCCCTGGCAGGGATTTCAAGTTTGCACTTCATATCATCACTGAGGAGTTCATAAAAAGCAGACTTCCAAACTGGACATACTTTTTCACTCTCAGCTACACAGTGATCCTCAAGGCATTGTGTTTTTATCCTGGATCCATCATAAGAATCAAATCAAATAACTCACAGCTTGTCACTAGATTAGAAATTAAAGACGAACAGGAGCAACAACCAGACTGACAACTTGCTAATCCGAACAAGATGATCTGATCTTATTACAGTGAAGGTTTTTCTGGAAGCTCCTGCAAGAACAAGAGTGCTCATTGCTACTCCAGACACTCTGCAGAGCCACCAAGCTTCAGCTAGATTTGCAATTGCCCCTCAGGGTGAAAACTGCTGCCAGCTCGTGTAACTGGTGGGGCAAAGTTGAGAACTCGAACCACAGACCACCTTTGCTGCAGAAATTGATGTTGTCTTATACAGCCTGTGTGAGGAGGAGCCCTGTAGGAGTGTGAGCACGTGTGTGTAAATCATGTCTGAAAACACAGCTGGCCAGCTCTATAGTCAATTATTATTCATGTTTTCTCAGAATCAACTCAGAGTCTGATCAATAGAATATGAAATTCTATTCACAGGCGCTTAAAGACTTAAAACTAGGACAGCGGAAATCTGTGTTTCATAGAGGAAGTCAATGCTCTGATAGGGATTATTTATTGTTGAATATATTGATTTTCAAATATAGATGCTCAGAACTTTTTAAAAACTTATTGGCAGCCCAATATAAAACAGGCACTGTGATAAGGGAAAGAAGACAACATTTTCCAGACAGTGTCAGCATCAGTACACTGTGTGTCCTATCTCTAAAAAGTGAGAGAAGATTTATAGTAATAAACTTCCAGTTAGCGTATCTGTGTGAATAATTTCCATCTTGTCACTAGAAGAACAAAAGTCTATAGAAATACTGAGCAAATGACCAAGACAACAGTAAAACATGGTTGATATTTCTGTAGGTATTTGATTTAAGCTGAAAAATGAGTCAAGATTATCTACTGAGAATTATGTCAATGAAAGTACTACCTATATGTAGGCACACACACATATGCATACATTATGTTCATTATGCAGAAACATACCCAAAATTTTTCAGCCATGTTGGTTTGAATGGATGCCATTCCTTCTCACCATCTGTTCTAAAGAGCATTCCTTGGCTTTAAACTGTAATGTGTTTATGGAAAGCTGGCTACAACCAGCTCAAACAGGTTGAAATTTATGTCCTTTCTATCAACAATCAGTCTCTTGCAAGGAAAGCCAAGGGGAAATGATCCTTGACACACTGCTCTGGGTGGCTATGAAAATCCTTCTAATTGTACACTATTCCCAACAGTGACAATAAGTAGATACTATTTGCCAATAATACTGATTGCCATCAGTCTGGGGTTACTATACTTTCACACATATAACTGCATCTCAGATAACCTGTATATAAGATTATGAGTTGTTGTAAATGTGTCCTGAGTTCACCTCAGCATTAACCACCTCCCACAAAGCTGGAGGCTTTGAAGCAGGTGCCAGTCAAGGGGTTCAGGCATCATGGTGATGCAGCTTTCCCTCATCATGCACTTACTGTGGTCTGTCCTACTGCTAAATCACAGAGACTTTCCTACAGGGGACACATGGTTTTGTATGTTGTTACTTTAAAATACCCATAAGATAAAAATGAGAGGGTCTGATGACATGTCTCTAGCTGGGCACACAAAATCCTCAGTCACTTGTCACTCTAGACAGTTCCCTCACACTGGGGAAGACAAAGGAGTGCCACCAGAATGGTTTAGGTGGTCACAGGAGTGCCCTCTCGTAGCCACCCAGGGAGCATGGCTGCACCATGCAGCAGACAGGGAGTACAGCAGGCTACAGTGACAAGCTGAATCACAGAAACAGCCATTTAGGTTGGAAAATACCTCTAAGATCACCAAGTCCAACCATTAACCCAGCACTGCCAAGTCCACAATTGAACTGTGTCCCTAATCACCACATCTACACAGCTTTTAAATACCTCCAGGGGTAGTGACTCAACTGAAATGTCATGCCAGACATTTCCAGCAAACTTGAATCTCCACAGACAAGTCCAAAGCCTGGCAGAAGTCCTGATACCAGGACTTTTTCCAAGGGAGAATCTTATCTGTGAGCATGTTTAAAGAACATCATTAGCTAAAGTTAGAAATTAGGGACCCACTGGGCCATTCAGACCAATGGGCAACATCAGTCAGGCTGGCAGGACAGGCAAAGACCTCATGCTGATGGAATAAGAAAAGGTGTCCTTCCTAGCTCAGTGCATGTGCAGTTCACTGAACTGAGTGAGAAATTTATCTGCATTTTTCTTTTCATTTCCTTGAACTGGAGGTAGCACAGCCCAAGCAATGATTTTGTACCAGGTGTATTTTTTGCTGGACAAAGTTCACCTGACATGGGTTGAATTTCTTAATCTGAAATTACAGATTAATTTCAGCAGTCACATATGTTACAGCTCTGTTGGGTTTTAAAGACCTTAAGATGTTATTTAGGCAAATAAACAGTTTAGGCCTCCTTGCTAGCAACCCAACAAGCCACTTTAAAACATTTCTAAAATAATGAAATAATTCCTAGAAGGATTTTGATGATGCATATTTAGCCCTTCAAAGGTACATTTCAGTTCCATAAAATCTGCAGACATTTTGTGAAACAGCTGAAAATAAAAATGTTGGGAACAGCAGAATCCAGGACCACCGGAAATCAAGATTTGTAAACAGGTAATAAGAAACAGGTAATATAAAACTTAACAAGAAGCCTGCCTGAAATGAGGCTGCAGGAATACTCCCACTTCAAGAGCATCACACTGACCCACCCAATCATAAAAAACTGCAGCTTTGCACAGGGAGACACTCAGAGAAGATTGAGGGCAATTCCTCACTTTCCAGAAAAGAGAGGGATACACTTCAGGAGGACTGGGCACAATTAATTCAATCTCCAGCATTTACAAGCTCATCACCAGTGTATGCTGGTCACACAGGTTCCCTCTGCATTTAAACAGGATCCACCCCAAATGTGTGTGGAGACCTGAAGCAGGCTGGACTAGATACTCCATGCATGCTGACTGTAGTGGGATATGAAACCACTAGCTTAGACAAGATACTTGACTTTTCAGAGATGACTCCTAAGCAGAATCTGTCATTTTACCTGGAATGGTTTCAGCACCAGACATTGCAGGACCAAGCACTTCCTGATCTACTGAGACCAGGTCCATTTTACTTTACTAGTAATACCATGGTTTCCTCCAGGACAATGCATACAAGTTTTCTTGACATGAAAAACCAGACTGTGCATGTCAAGGTCTAATCCCTGCCAGGCCTTGAGACACAGTAGGATCACGCACTGGGTCTGGGAGCGACAGTAAAACTGCTTTTGGTCCTATGCAGTTCCAAAGTCACTGTCTATTTTAAGTATTTCAGTTTCTCAGGCAAGGGAGATGGCATTTTTCTGGAAGTCAGATCTGTGTGGAGCTGCATCACTGAATACTGAGGGTTTCTTTCAATGACATCTGCCTGGAGTGACTCCTGAGTCCTGTTCAGCTTAGCTAAAGTTATCATCTGACTACATCCAAAATACCATAAATTCATCTTCAAGGAAAAATTTGTTCTGACCACTGACAGTCTCTGTCTAATAAATATCTTCTAGAAAAGGCAGAGTATAGTACATCTCATAAAAATATAGGCGTAACAGACATTTAACAAATCTGGATCCTGGGAAAAATACCCAGTTAAATAAGTACATTTGGTAACAGCATTACACAGTCACATCCCAGCAGATGCTGCTATTCACCACATGCAATGTCTGCATTCCCAAGTCAAAAAACTGGCATATACTTTTCTGTGAAGGCTTGAGTCCAGTGCCTCATTCCTCTCATCAGCCACTAATATTTTCCTTAATGTTAAGAGGCATCTTATTTCCTTTGCACACATCAAACTTTCTGCCCTTATTTTCCCCTCAGGAAGGCTTCACTCCTCATGTATGTTGAGCTACTTTCTCTCTTTGATTTTCATCAATAAAAAAAATCACCAGATACTCTTACATGAACAACCCAGATCATTGTTTTGCCTCATTATACATTGCTATAATATTCAATTTCATTGTTTAGGACTTACGATCAGGTTCACTGCTGGTAGAATTTCCTTTTGCCATTCCTAGGTGTATTTATTAATTTCTCTAATTTCATTGCTCTCTGAAAGAAGAAGGGTTTCTGGGTCAATAATTTCCCATCTTTGTAAGCTCTCCAATTAATATTTTTTTTCTTGTGGTGTCCTACTGAGATGCTACTCCTGAAACAGTTTTAAACTATTTTATTCTTCCCCTCCAGGGATGAGAACACACCACATACTCCTAGTTCACATCGTCTTGAATCCATTCCTCACAGCACTACAAAGATTTTCAGCACTTTCCTCCGTTGCAGCTCATAAGCTATAAGTTGTCATGGCTCATGAAAATCATCGGTAAAGCCTCACCAGCCTCAAACAAACTTCATCAGTTGATGAGACAAAGAATCCCCGCAGCCATCTCTTTTCAAAACTGCTCCATCACTTCATTTTAGTTTCTCATTTCTGTCTACACCTCTGATCCTAATGTCAGTCTTCAAGCTGCCAGCTGAACTCTTCCACTTGTTTTGATATCACTGGCAAATCATTTTTGGTAACACTAACCACTGTCTGCTGGTCTGGGTACTTGGGTTATGCTCCTTCACTATCACCAAATTTAGCTTTGCTGGTATGTTGCAGCTGGTGGTTAATGCCATATGTTAACATTTCTTTCTAATGTCCTTCTACATTAAACACATGTGACAAAAAGAAACCTTTTAATTTTTAAGCACATACTGCCAAGCAAAATTAACTTTCAGCATGGTCTTTGTGTCTGAAGGGAGAGTGGTGTGTTTATGGCCAAAATACCAACAAAGCTACGATAACACAACCCAGGTGATTACAATATGAAAGCTCCCTGCTGATGCCACAGGCTGCATTTTTTAGCTTGTAAGTCACCCCCATCCCCAAACCCAGGTAAAACAAAACAAAAAACAGAGAAAAAAGAAAAAGTCAAAGACAAGATGAAGGAAAGTTGTTCCTCTTCCACCCCAAACTGTACAAGAGGGAGAAAGGCATCTGAGCAGGTAACTCAGCCAGGTCAGGGAGAACCATCAAAGGCTGAGCATTTGTGGCATCATAAAAATATTTTCCTCAGAGTTTGGGAGCCCAGAGCATTTTCAAACAATTACAGACATAAGATGAGGTATTATGATCCCTTATCGTGGTAAACCTGACCAACTAGATCCGACCCAGACTTCATTTAAGACTCCTGCATGCTCTGGGTTTTTTTCTGTTTGCTTTCCTAAGTCTCTTGTGCCTTTAGTCCAGTCTGTCTCCTGTTCTCCATCACAGTGACACTTTGCAGAGATGACATTATCAAATGTCAGAAGGTGCTCATGCAAACCCTCTTGATTGCTACACAAAAGCGTCAGTGAGAAAGAGACAGATGACCTTCTCTCCAAATTTCAGTGTTCAGCTTAATAGTGATGACCCTAAGGTTGCTCAAGTTATTTAGTCTGCTATGTCAGCTCAGCAAGCCCTGTTAGCTAGGGACAGCCAGGAACCAGGCAGCACTCAGTCTGCGTGAGGAGGGATGGGAGCCACGAAATCTGGATGCAATCTCATGCACTACATGTCTCATGGATATATGTCTTTTATTAAGTGACATAAGGTGGCTAGACAAGACAGTCTGATTCCCACCTCTTTCATGTCCTGCAGTAGCTTTTTTGAGGTCTCATCAGTGTTACTTCTTGCACAACTAACATTTCATTTGCTTCTTTTCCATGTTTAAGAACCACAGAGTCCCAAAGCCTGCATTGTACTTAGAACTGTCCTTCAGTCAGCACTATTTAAAGACCAGGGAGTCCCAGTCCTTTCCCATGGAGCTGGACTGCAGACCTGCAGGAGCAAACTGTGGAAGCAGCAGGTGCCAGGTTCTCTCTGCCACGTGAGCCCAGCGGGCAGGACTCAGAGTCACTCCAATTCATCTCTGAGATGCTGCAGCAGTGAGAACACAATGACCAGGATGGACAGAAAGAAGGAAAAAAAAACCCAGTCCAACAGACACTGCAGAAGTCTGCAACACCAGCACGGGTGCATAAACCAGAGCCAGTTGGAAACATGAGCAGATCCTTGCAGGAAGGCAGACAAACACTTTAACACCACTGCTCATAAAGGGCAAAGCAGAAACAGGGAGGTTAAGTAGTTTACTTAAGCTATGGAGCAGAGCCTAGTTAGACACCCTGGAGCTGGGCTCAAGCCACTGTTAGACCAGCAGCTTTCAAATAATCATTCCCACAAACTTCTTCTGTGGTGATATTTCTGAACAATACCAGGGAACATTCCACCATAAATTGTGCTGTGTTCCAGTTTCCACATTATAGCTATGATGTAACTCAGTAACACTTTGTCCCATCAAGCTCAACAACAATAGATTTAATCTGAACATTTGTCTCAGAGAGACAATGGGGAGTTCTGATTAACCTGGCACTAAACTCTGGCAATTGCCTGCGAGGCATTTTTTTATTTTTATTTTTTTTTTCTAAATGCTTGCCCTTGGCAGCTCCTCAGCCTGCAACACGCCAAGCCTGTGGCTGCCAGGAGAGCTGTGAAAATGCCCCATGCCTTTTGACATGCAAACAACATAGTTCATTTCAGAAATGCAACATTTCTGCAGCAGTGCAAGGAGGAAGACAATGCTCCCCAAGCATCCCATCAACCACAACCACATCACCAGCCAACCACATGAGCAGCAAGGACATCAGACCACTGTCAGATGCGAAGGGTCTGCCCTGCAAGAACTTGCTGGTGGGAACTGAACAGCAGGCACTGGGCTCTCAAAAGAGGGAGGAGAGCATGGGTGGCACTGCAGCACTGCTTTGCAATGGCTTGGTTGGCTCCTTTTGCACCTCTGCCCAGACCACACCACCTCTATGGGTTGCTGCAAAGTGGAGGGGCCCCTTCACATGGAGTAGGTGCAGGTGGGAGCCCAGGTGAGAAGTCAAAGCACAGGCATACCCAAACACGGTGACTGACAGACATCAGTCAGTCATCAAACACACAGGAGCACAAGCTACAGCCCAGTGTGGCTGTGAACAAAGCAGGGCTCATTTCTTCACCCAAGCAGTTCCCTGAGGCCTTCAGGCTGGGATAAAGTATTTTTCATTTTGGACTTGGGGGATATCTTGTATTGTCTCCTCACGCTGCCCTCCCTGCTCACAGCCCATCCCAGACCGCTTCCTCCCTGGCTTGCATCCCCACATCTTCCATCCATCCCCCTGTCCCACACTTGTGCTGCTCACATCCCACAGCCTGGCTGGTTCCCTGCATGCAGCTGCCCTTCTCCCTAGCAGTGCAGTCACAAAAACCCCTCCCATAAGGGGCCAAATTATACCAAGGCTGAGTCTCAGACTTGTCCTAGAGCAGGTTACTGCTAGGCAGTAATGCTCAGGAGTTGAAAATGTACTGGGAGTATATCTCAAACTAGCCCTTGGCATTTGTAATCTAAGACAGTTTGACATAAGTTGGGGAGAACATGAAAAAACCAAAAACAAACAGAAAGAAAACAATGAATAAGGAAGAAGCAATGCAGTAACCAAAGCCTGCTAGGAGGTCCCAAAGCAGCTATCAGCCTCCAGCTCTTACTCCATCCTTCCTCCTGCTCAGCCTTGCTGTCACTGCTTTCTCTGCAGTAGCACAAAGGAGAGGGGCCAGTTCTGCTAGAAGATATTTGGGTCCAGAGAAAGAAAGGGGACTTCCCCAGGGCTCCTCATCAGAGAAATCACAGATAGTACTTTAGCACAGCATCTTCTACATATCCTTCTTTCCACAAAAAAAAAAACCACATTAAGGCAGCTTCTCCAGTACCAGACAAAATTCCAGATACCCTTGTTTTCACCAACTTCCACTCTCATCCTTTTGCCTTTCTCATGGCTGGCATGAGTGGTACTTCTGCAGTTAAGCAGAACTTTCTCTGGGTGGATCCAATCAGACAGAGAAGTTTGAGACTTTTCATAAGCATGTTACTCATCCTGACCAGCTCCTGCCTCCCGTTCATTTCAATAAAATATGTTTGTTTTGTTATAAAACTGGATCTGTTTTTTGGGACATAAAAAGCCCACCCCTGCCAAGAAAAAAATACTACATTCTGCATGTCACCACTATGTTCTCCTCTTAAGAGCTTGATGTTGTGAAATAAAAAGATCAATTTATATTGAGGCCATATTTTTATCAGGCCAAGGCTTTTAGTGGAAGGAATCTGTGTATGGTAAAAAAAATATTAAAAATTAATTTTACTAAAAAAATCCACCAAAACAGTCACTGTTCAGAGCATGTAAGGCACTACCTTGTTTCCTCTGTAATTTATCCCAAAATCCCTAGCATTCTTATGACAGTTGTATTATTGTTTCATCCACCACCAAAATAACATCCTGACTCTCAGATTCATTTCAACAGCTCTGCAATTATCCAGAGAGATCACTAAGTGTGCACCCAGGAATTAAAAAAAATAAAAAGAAAATAATTAAAAGAATGAAAAACACCTTGTCTTGAGCTTTCTTAAAGGGTCTTAAGAGTGGAAACTTTCATTTCTTAAGGACTTGGTTCATTTTAGGAATTATATTCTTTCCATGTAAAAATGTTCCCAATAAATGTTTCCAGTCCAGAGCTTCTGGAGCTATGCAATAATCAGAGTTTTTCTCCAAGCTCAGGGGGTATTGGAATATTCTGTAGATACCCAGATTTAAAATATAATAAAATCTTCTCCACATGGTTGCAGAGTGGTTTGAAAGCAGATAGAGAAGATCCAGCTGTACAAACAATTATCTTCCAATATTATCTGGAAGCCATTCAGGAGCTGGTAATAGTGTGTATAACACCAGCTCTGTTCTCCCACATCAGTAGGCTAATTCATATGCAATTACATTTCCAACCATCATTATCCACATTCCTATTTCATGGCATTTCAAAGAGACTAATGTCACAGTTATCCTCTTTGTTACTAACACTATGGTATTTTAAAACCACCTCTTTAGTTGATCTCTATCTTTGTTAGAGATGGTTTCAAATTAGATTTCTGATGCCTCAGCTTTGGGGTGATTCACTATGTAGACCTCAGGTCTATCTCTTCCTATCAATATGACCTATAGACCAGGGGCCAAAGCCGGTGATTCCCAGGCTAGTTCATCTTGATATGCTATTTATTCACTCCCTTTAATAGATTTAAAGTTCTACCCCCAGATATTTTCTTTCCATATGCATTTCTTTCTGAGTCTAGTAGGTTTAATTATTTCCAGACCTTGCAGCCAAAAGTGAAAGAAACCTAAAAGATACGATTAGAACATTTTTCTCTTCAAGCACCACAAATAAACCATTACCATTATTTATGTCTTCGGACTGAGACAAAGAAAGAAAGCAAGTATGCCATAAATGACAACTTGATGTATTTTGGTATACCACAGAACTGCGTCAATTAAATTACTTTTTACTTGTTCTGTTGAGGTTCCTGAGAAATCTTATCAGGATTATTGCTGAACCTAAGCCAAAGTTGATACTGTTTGTATTTTGAGTTGCAGGAAGAACAAGAAGTGTTTTGGGTGATGCTCAAAGACAACTAAGAAAGTGACTGTTTGGAGAAAACAGCAGTGGTTGTGATGGTGTAAGGGCAGAGGCAAGGCACTGTCTGTGAGGAGAAGGCAGTACTGCTGAAAATGTTCTTTCATGCCTCAAAACCTGACCACTTTTTCCAAATACCAAAAGTATCATTCATTAGTCCTACAGAAAAATACTAATTGCATTCAGCAAGCAATATGCATTAAAAAAAAAATAAAATAAAGCAACAAAATTTTCAGTTCTGAAAGACAATTTTCCAAATCCAGTGTTACTAGCAGCTTTCTTCTTCACATCTGAAAATCTACAATTTATCTACCACTACCCATATTCAGAATTTACAAGAAGGGATTTCTGCCTCTGCAATCAGAATTTGGATTTGAAAAGGTCTGTGAGCAGCCTAAAGCAAAACTAGTTCATTTATTCCATGCTGCCCTGCAGAATGACAAGTGCTCTGTGTTCAGGGTTTTACCCAGTTAATACCTAAAAAAAAATACTGCAGGGTAAGGATTTGTCTGTGCATCAACTATCTCAGTTTTGCCAAGCCACCACATCTCCCAGTTTTGTGCATTGCTAAATCCCATGTGAAAGTAGTTTTGCCACAGCAGGGTTACCTGTGATGATCAACCAGTACATGCACTAAGTCTCCACTGTGGTCATGCTGTCTTGCTAGAAATTCATGCATCCATAACTCATCCCAAAAGAGCAGTTCTGATCCAAACCTTATGGAAAAAGCTGCACATAAGCATTTAAGCAAAATTAGTTGTGCTGGCATTTATGTGTCACTGCAGGTAGAAGATCTTAAGACTTCTACACACTCCACGAACTTTAGTAAACTGACACATCATGAATGCTTCAACACATTGTTTTGGTTAAAAGAAAAACCCACATCAAGCTGTTTTTCAGATTTATTCCTAAAAATCCATGACACAATGTCTTTTTCTGCATATGAAAAAGAGAGCTCTGTGTCAGGTTTCCTGGTTTGAGAAATCCTAAAGCTTTACGTAGTGTGAGGTTTTGAGAGCACTAACAAAATCACTGAAAGACACTGAGGGCTTTGGTTATTTTACAGCTTTGTCTCAAGGGAAAATAAAAAGAGACCATGAATTTGTTTGTCTTTTAAGGAGCTGCACTTAATGGAAGCATGAAAACATGGAGGGCCCCACTGGGTGATTAAATAGTGGTCCATAGCAAGTAATAACATTTTAAGTAAGTTCAAGTGTAAGGAGCTGGGGCTGCACTGTACTTGCTGCAGGAAGCTGCACACAGCTCTGGATCCACAGTGCTCCCTCAATAGATTTTGCTCTGTCTCTCTATGGGCCTGTGGTTTTTTGCTAGTTAATGGCCTCATCCCTGGCTGAGGACCTCAATCAGAGACATAAACCATTTGATGAGTTCATGCTCAACTTCCCCATGGAGCAGCAGAGTTAGGGTTTGCCTTGGCTTCTGCAGGGCACAGCCATACACCCAGCTCTTCCTGCTGCTGGGCTTCAGCACCCTGGGATGGAGGCACTAAGGATCAGACAGACAACTGACCCTGTATAATACATTTTTCTTTAAGTGTTCAGTCCTCTCACAATCCAGGTTTGCCACCACCTGTGCCTGAGACATCCTGGGAGATGAAAAGAGATGAACCACAGCTTTGTGGTTGCAATGCAGTAGGAAGATGGTGAAGTTAAACCATCACAGGAATTACTCACAGAGGCTGGAGATGTGGCCCCTCATTGACACTCCACTGAAAACCAAAACCAGACCCCCAGGGTGTAGCATGACTTTATGGCTGACCTCTCTGGTATTGTCTGAAGGAGGACAAGACACACACTTCATTTGAGGCTGCTACTGTCATACTTGAAAGTGCATTTTCTTTCCCCAGCCACCTCAAACACACAGTCTTGGACCAATATACCCATTGTCGGAGATGTGAGATGAATCAGATTAAGAAATTCCCCCAAGTCCCAGCCAGTCATTAATTTCTAACCTGGAGTAGCCTCTGCATAGACACTGGCACAGGGCTTACACCACATCCAGGCAGAAATGGAATGCAGGGCAGGGATCTTTGTAGGTCAATGCAGCAGCCAAGCACCTCCTGGTGTGGGAGCCCATCCCCAGGCACAGACAGATCATCCAAAAACAAGCAGTGCAGGATCAGCAGCAAGAGTAGGGCAAATTACACGTAGGAAAGCTGAAAGAAGAATGAAGGGGGTGGGGGAGAGGGGCAAGGAAATTAAGTGCTGTAGAAGAGGAAGCACATGGCAAATGTTTTTTGATCTTGCCTACAAGTGTGTGGTGAATGGTCATTAACACACACATCAGTTCCTGGGACTGTCTGGCCACACAGCACCTGAACCCAGACAATGTAAGAGGCCCGGGTGGAGGAAAGGGGTTTTTTCATCAGCAAAGCAGTGAAGAACAGGCTCACTATCTCTACAGGAGGAGTTTAACCCTTGCTAGTTCATAGGGCCACAAAGTCTCTGAAGACATGAGGGCACAGACAGGAAATATCACTGGTGACTGCCCATGGCTCCTACCTTACCTGTGCAGCAAGGTCAAATGTTGTTTTTTGCCTGCACAGGGCAGGCAGTTCCCCCTCTGAGCTCTAAATCTCCAGTGACAGTGAGAACAGGTGAAGCCAGGGCTCTTGCTCCTTGTCCCAGGAGTCTCCCTGGCTTCATTTTCCCATGTGGAGGACCCAGTCTGTACAGTGTGATATGCTGTGACTGCTTGGTGCTGATCCAGCACTCTCCAGCTTCTCTTAGAGAGCACTAACCTGGGTTTTTTGGCCATCATCCAAACACACCCTTTGCACCACACTTTTTATCTCCCCAGCTGGTAATTGCTCCAAAGGAGGCTCCCAGATAAATATCGGTAGTAACACATTCTCCCTCGCTTGTCATTGTTCTTCCATGATTCAAACAGCTTCAAATGACAGGTTTGAAAAATGGCCAGGGCTTGTAAAGTGTGGGAATAGAAAGCTTCTGAATGCTGGCAAGTGCTTATCAACCCCTACATTGTAATATCAGTAACCAACTGGCAACAGAGCTGTGCCAAATTAGGTGGAAAAGGAGCACACACAAAGAAAGATCAATAGATCTAAAGACAGAATTGCTATAAGCATGAGTAGTCCTGAATAATTTCACCCACTATTTGCTACAGCAGGACTTTCTCTCCAGTAGCATCTCTAACTGCTCCAGTGGCTCTCAAGGAAGCCAACACAAACATCCAAGTGTTTCAGCTGCAGTACAACATATACCTCAGCCATTTTTGCAGCTGTTCAGCAAAACCAACCCTACAGCTGTGGGGGGACTAATCAGAGTAGAAAATGTATCAAGTAAGATTTTAAATGGAGAAAGACCTGAAATGTATATAACTGATTTTATTATCATCATCAGGTTATGCCATTTTCCACATTTTAAATCTTTCAAAGGTCAAACCCTTTCTAGCATGTATCTCACATTCATCTGAGAGTGTTGCACTTAGAACTGGACTCTTCAGTGTGAAGCTCATGGTCACAACTTGAGTGATTTAGGAGTCTTCCCATCAAGTGCCCTCTAGAATTCTCCCCTTTTTGAAGGAACACAATGATGATTTTCCTCACAAACACATGAAGGCACTATGTAATGCTTCTTGTGCTCTTAGCTCATGATCTAGACTCAGCTTGTAAGATTTATCTTGGTTTCAGGGTAGAAGGCCCTGCCAGTTACAGCCTCTACATCCAAATTAAAAAACACTGAAAAATCTTACATCTTTATTTGCTTCAAGACTGTAAGTTAAGGATAAGTGTCTCTTATCCACCACTTCCAGAGCCATTTCTCCTCTTGACTGTGTGTTCTGTCATCATGCACAAAACAAAAAAAAATTAATGCAACCTCTCACAACCAGAGACATCAGAACAAGCAAACAGCTGAGAATTACAGCACACATAAACAATTGCCCAAGAACCCAGTTTGGAGACCTAATGCATTCACAGCACAAGTTCCCCCAAGCTGCCCAAAAAGTAGACTGCTCTGCCAGGCACACATGGAACGTGATGGCATCCACACAGTACGGAAAAGCTCATCCATTAAGGTTTCACCCCAATTTAAAGCCCCCCAGACCCCCCACACTGCCAATCCCACCCATCACTGTGAAGCAGTACTGTTAGCAAGTAAAACCTTAACTTTTTAGTGTCCAGATACATGTTAGATGGGAAACACACCATCAAAAGAACTGCCCAACTTGGTAGAAAGTGGTTGCCAAGTTGTTTTTTTTCCTATTCTCTGGAGAAAATTATTAATAAATATATGCCCATTAAATTTTTAAACAGACATTCTTAAGGGATGAACTGAAAGATAATAATGTCTTGGCACACCTATGTTGTTTTACTTTTCTCCCACCCACCGCTGAAAAGACAATATATGAATAGTCATTCATAAATTATCTGGGGCAAGAATGGGGTATTATAACCTCTGGTTGGATTTCCTGGCTAGCACTGGCCATGGGCTT
The DNA here is from genome assembly GCF_001522545.3 of Parus major. Classification (NCBI taxonomy): domain Eukaryota; kingdom Metazoa; phylum Chordata; class Aves; order Passeriformes; family Paridae; genus Parus; species Parus major. The sequence goes on from NC_031776.1 coordinate 26,141,815, forward strand.
CCCCTTGCTGACCCTGCACAACACCAAGCAGCCTTTGCCTGAGCAAGGTCTAGGCCAGATGACTTTTGATGACTCCTTCCACACTAAATTATTTTATAAGCCTATGAGTTTATAGCCTTTGTCACAATAACAGGTTGACGTCAATCACACTTTCTGGCAAGATAGTGAAACCTGATATTAAGGCTGGGAGCAAGTTTCACCCATACTGCCAGTTTTCAAGAGTAATTATTTCATTGAATGCAAAATCACTAGCCTGTAATTGATTTAATTGCATCCTTCTACAGCTCCCACCAATGCCAAGCACTGCACAGCCAGCACTGGGCTGGCAATTCCTTGAAAACCCACAGGTGAGCCCTGCCCAGAGGGAGCAGCACAGTTTACAGCTGCAGGTGATACTGCTGGCTATACCAATACTGGCACCACGATTTGGGGACAGAAAATTACTTGCCTGTGTGACCATTTTTATCCCCTGAATAGTTTAGATGAGATGACTTTTGCTCTGAATTGGTCAAGATTTGTTTCATTTACACAACCGGATAGGCAATATCTCAAGTCACACAGACCCTTAAGGAACACAGCATAAAGAGCACCACTCACTAAAAAAAAGACCATCACTAGGTGTTCCCATCACAAAATTTTTCCAAACTATGCCACAGCTTCATTCCCAGCATTTTAACAGCAAGAACTTGTATTACAGCTGGTGTGAGCCATGCACTACCAACCCCTGATGAAATGAGAGAGACAAGCAGAGAAGTGGGAGAAACACTGTAAGGGTGGGGAAAGCAATAGGGATTTTCATGCTGTAAGACTTGGTACAGACCCTTAGGGAGCTCCATTGCAGCTTTCAGTACTTAAAGGACAAACATTTCATCAAGGCTCATCACAATGGGACAAGGGGAGATGGTTTTAAACTAAAAGAAGGTAAATTTATATTAGATATAAGGAAGAAATCTTTTACAAGGAGAGTGGTAAGACACTGGAACAGGTTGCCCAGGGAGGTGGTGGAAGCCCATTCCTAGAAACACTCAAGGCCAAGGTGGATACATCTCTGAGCATCCTGATCTGTGTGAAGCTCATTGCAGGGGGGTTAGACTGGATAACACTTAAAGGTCCCTTCTGATCAAACAACACTATGATTCAAAAATAAAGCCCAGCAAGAAGCAGAGTGCACAATAGCAGTTAACAACACACACACTGAGACTCTTCAGCCACTCACCTGAGATGAATCCCCAACTCTGCTCCCAACCCCACCACCAAGGGAGGGAATCATTTGGTATAGTGCCAGCTCTCCTGAGCAGGTGCAAGGCGGTTTCCTTGTCTCTGAGCTAGTAATGCTGACCCTGTTGTGGGCCAACCTGTGAAACTAAAACTCCCAGGAACACCTGCTGGCTCATTTGCACCTCCCAAGATATCCTCCCATCTTTGGCAGAAAGGGTTTTTCCAGTCCTGGCTTCCTTGTAAGACCTCCCAAAAAATCAAAGGCGTAGGTAAAAAAGTGTCATTCTTAATTAAGGGCCATCAATTTCTTCCCCAACACTTACTAGTCAGCTTCCTTGTCCTCTACCCACCTGGCACCCTGCTTAAGGTGACAAGAAAACACCTGAAAAAGGACCCTGCTAGTGTGGCTTTGACACTGTTGGGAGGGGGCTTAGTGTCTTGTACTCCTGACTATCAAAATGCCCTGTTAATATTTTACTTATGTCTTGTCCATGCTTCAGCTATAAATCTATCAAGTTAAAAATCAGACATTGCAGACAACACAAATCTGGCAGAGTGCTGCCATGGTATTTGAATTCTTACAATTCTCCCTGTGCTTAGTGCGTGCATAATATGTCATTTCTTCTTTAAACATACATGTCTTATATTTATTCCCTTATTAAATCTGAACTCACCTCCCCACATATTCCCATATTTGTTCAACCAAGAGTGCTGGCCAGTGGCCAGGAAAGTACCAAGAGTCCGGTGGTTTGAGGGTTTCTGAGTTTCACAGCACTGTAATGTCATGAGAATTTAATTTTATAAGCAAGTGTCAAGCTGGATTTTCTCCACAGCCCCAAGCCCTGAGAAACACATCCATCTCTTTGGCCCAGGCTCTGGGCTCAGACCTGGTACTGCTCTTTGCACCACTGGGCTCAGGTACTTCGCACTAAAATATAATTTTAAGGACATTTTCACAGAGGGAGACAGAGGGTCATCACCTGTGGGCCTGGGAGCCTGAAAGGTGGCAGATTAACACCACTTGGTGATGTTCATGAGAGAGAAAATACTTTTTCATTGTTTTAAAGTGGGAGTCTCCAAGAATCCAAAGGTTCATTTTCTCAATTACTTTGCTTTGTGTAGCTGGCCAGCAGGTGACCACAATCATCACCATAAGTCGATCAAAAATTCAACTGTTTGAGAATTGAAAAGTGAAAAGCCATTGGCAGGGACGGGAAGAACCAAAAGGAAGCCAAAGCTTGAGAAAGGAAAGAATGTCTCTCCGTTTTTTTCCCCAGCAATCACATCAACAGTCAACAAATTTATCCCCATGTTTTCATCTGGGGACATATTCTTTTCTTTGTTTCTTTCAAGACATGCATGTGACAGTAAATAACTATGGTTGCTGAAGAGACAAGAGTTGTGGCCTCGTAGGCACTGTCATGAAATGAGGTGAACCTGATGGAAAAGGGAAGCTGTGGGCAGCTCTGAAATAATTTTTTTCTGGGACAATGTTTTTGTCCTTGGGACAACTGTGCAGCAGCGTGCACTTGGCTCAGTGTTTGTGGCCTCCAAGTCTTTGCACTGGGTTTCTTTCCAGGAATGCTCTGGCCAGGCACCCTCAGCCAGGATTTCCTACTTGCACTGAGTCGTGTGTTCATCTTTTTGCTTATTTTTCCCCTTATTTTCCTACTACAGGTTAAACTGTTAAGGTCATGGGGAGCTTAATTCCCAAAGTAGTGCCAACCCATCCAGGAACTCTTCCTTCTGGGAGATACTAGGCTTTGAAAATATTTTCAAGGAGGGATTAGTCTCAGCATCACTTTTTTTCAAGTCTATCCAACATAATATTTCTATCATGTCTCCTCTCTAAAGCATAGTCTTCAGCATTTAAATTTTAACCATTGGAAAAATAATTTCTCAGTGCACTACTGTGCTCAGCTAATTTTGGATTTTTGCTAATCAAACTTTTTCCAGCTGCATCATACTTGCTTATTACTTAATATCAGATAAATCAGAACTGAGGGTTTTCTAGACAGCAAAATAGATGGTGGCACTGTTTGCAACAGCCAAGAATAGAAGATTTAGGATGTGACAAGATAAGACAACCCTGCCTCCCTGGGCCACACATCTCTGGGGAGCAGGGGTGTCAACACTTGTCTGAAACTCCAGTTTGATCAGGACAACCAACCTCTGCTGTAATATCCTAAAAATTCCTCAACAATTTAATTTATTGCAGGGTCAAATCTTTCCTATTCAGGTAAGCCTGGAAGCATTTAGCTTCTTTACAGATGGAGTATGACAGGTGTTATCTGCCTCCTCCATAGTTGTGATTAATCTAACTGAAAGACTGCATTGTTTTGTGAATTAGAAAATTAATTTTTAAATGTTTACTTTCTGTTGAGGATTTAGATGAGGCTATGCCAATGCTTTGACTAAACAGCTCCAGTTCTAAGTCTTGTTTCTTCTCACTCATTAAGAGCTCTTAACAATTCCTGTCCAGTCCTGTAGTTGCTGCTAACTTCAGGGTCTGTTCTGATGTTGTTTACTTGTGTTTCCCATAGAAACTAAATTGTACAGAATTACCACTTTCCCTGCCCTTGAACCTTTTTCATTAGGTAAAAACCTTCCTAGTGTTCCTTCCTGCATTGACCAACCTCTGCCAGCACACAGATTAAGCATACAGAAGAAGAGGGATTGTTTTTGATTTTCCAGAGGGATGGATTTTGGTGGGAACTATCCATGAATATGACACTCCCTTGGCACCCATACCATGCAGGACACAGGGAGGGATTCACCTCCAGATCCCAAAAGCCCCAGGGATGGCCCCTGCAGCTGGCAGGGCTCATACAGCCACTGAGTCACCAAGCACTTACAGTCACCAGTGGCCACCCCACACTTGGCAGCCAGCCCTGGAGACCCTCAGGTGCCCTCCTGCCCTCAGGGAACAACCCAGCCAGCTCCCCTGCTGCAGCCTGGAAGTGGATTTGAGCGTACACTGAAGCTGTGTTGAACCCAGCAGCCCTGTGGGACACAATGCTGCCTGACCACACATGGAGCACTAGAATACAGTATCAGGCCTCAGGTGGCTGGACTTCTGCCTCCAGAGGAATTTTAAGCTAATAGAAATTGGGGTAGACATCCCAGGGATGCCTGAGTGACTGGTAGGAAAAAACATTAAATTCTGTTGAACCTCTATGTAGGAACATTGTCTGTGCCCTTATACTTTGCACATGAACTGCTATATATACATACATGGCCAAGATGAGTTTTCTAATTTTGTGATTCAAAGACTTCTTCAGCAAAGGAGCTGAAATTGCTTGAGGTCAATTCAGATTAAGGAGCACCCTAACACTGGTTGTACATCCATTCTCAGTACTTTGCCCTGACATGGTGTTTGACTGCTGGAAGATACTATCTCCAAACTGGGCTCCTTCTTCTCCAACTGGAAAATGACTGAACATCTGCTAATTTCCTGACTACGTAAGTTACTAGATCTATGGTTTAAACCTTAGAGGATACTGGAGTTCTTCCAGCCAAACCACTGTGAATGCTTCACAATCCAAACCTCACTGCCAGCATGTGTCTCACAGCTGCTCAATGGGACAGAGCATTGCTGTGAGGAGGGACTGTGCTCATCTCTGATGTCAGTGAGGACTAGGCTCTGAAATGGCTGTGCCTTCTGAGCACTGCAAGTCCAAAGCCAGCTGGCATCTGACACAGCTGGTGCCTTCAGTAAAGCATATGCCCACTGTCACTGCTTCTGCAGGAACGAGGCACTGCTCCTCGTGCCTTGACCCAGAGTAAACACAAACTGGTCACTGCCTTGTGCTGCGGGGAAATGAAGTCAGTCCCAACTCAAAGAAAACGCTGCAGGACATTTGGCTGCAGCTGATGTTCTCTGGCCAGAACTTTGCAAACTCTGGTCTCCCTCACCCTGAGAGCGTGCCCAGCCCCTCGCAGCTGCACGCTGAGCAGCAGCCGATGCCAAGGCTCTCCTGTCCGCAACCGCACCAAACAAACCAGAGACCAAACCCGTACTTCTTACAAACAGATTTATTTGCATTTTGACTGGAGCACAGATTCTAGATACAGATTTCTTCTGCACAACAGTACAAGGAGCCAGTGCAAAATATGCTTTTTTATTATTATTATTATTTATTCATGTACAAAAAAAAAAACCCAAAAACCAACAAACGAAAAGATGAAGAGTGTGGCAGTATTTACTCACAACTGGTACACCTCAGCCTCCCATCGACCCACCTCCACTTGCCCTTGCCTATCATGCCAATTTTGTGGCCAGCACTGCCTGCTTGTAACAACTGCATTGTCAGTGAAGAGAGGGAACTCCTCTTTGAAAGATAAACGCTCACCCCAAGCAAACCAGAACAACAGCAGGCTACTTTAAAAAGTTAGGCATACTGTCTGGTCACCAATGCATCCCCCACCAGGGAGCAGAATTTTGAGGGAATGGCAAAAAAAAAGGTACAAATCAAAAATGCACAAAAAATTAGGCACTAGCTTAACCCATTTGTTAGAGAGAGCCAAGCATGTTAGATACACCTCCAGTCTGCCTTCTCATATTCACCCACAGTAGTGATGATCAAAGCCAAACACTCCCCACTCTGAGTACCCTGTGCTGTCAAACAGATTATAATCTTATGAAAATATTTCTATTACTAGCATAAAGTTAACCATTTCATAACTGGAGGAGGAAGAGAAGCTACAGTCTGAATATAAGCATTTCTTTGAGAAGTCAAAAAAATCCCAACAGATACAGACAAAAAAAACCGGTTTCAGTCATCCACCAGATGATTGTTAGAATTACAGCCAATGCTTAAGCAATACAACACTGAGCTAGGAAAAGTCATCGTATGGTTGTTCTGCTTATGGAGTAGCCTTAGTAGTTCACAAAGCATTGGGCAATCTATTTCTCTGTTTCTCTAACTAATTTTCAGAAGCTGCAATGTAGAACTGCAGTGTTAGTGAAAGAATATGCTCATCTTCACCAAGGCCTGGGATTTATATTGCAGAAATTCATCGAACTTACGTCACTCCAAGTGTACTGTGTCCAAATCACCTAGTTGCTACTATGGACTTTTACATTTCTACCCAAGGAATGGCAGGGTTTTGAAGCTTGATCAACCAGAGTCTTTTACATTGAACTGCAACTAAACAAAGCAAAGTACCAGTTAAAGCCAAAGAACACATGTACTCAGCACAAATATGTGTTGATACAGTACAGTATGTATGTGGATATATATGTATATATATATGCATATATATGTATATGTTACATTATAAGGAGAGTGCCATTCAGGGCTTCTCAAATGCAAGAATCCTTTTACCACCTCCCAGTCTTGAAACTTCAGCCCATTAAATTTCACACTAAGACAATGAGAACTCCAGTATTTTCCATATTGAATGATTATTTCTATTTTAACCAATTAACCATTAATTTAGCCAGCTGAAAGAACAGGAGCTTTAATTTTAAGAGCACCAATCCTGCCACCTCAGTCAGGTGGCCAAATTTTTATCACCAGATCACTTGCCCTCTCCCTGCCCTGTGGTTGTGTATCATGGGCATTACTGTGAGTTTTCAGGACAATCAATAGGATCTCCTATTGATTCTGTTGATAGAGAAAATGCTACAATTTATGAAATTTCAAATAGACAGTACAGATCCAACAAGAATGCAAGTTTATACTTTGCAGTACTCACTGGAGATATATTGGTATTAATCACATAATGATTCTTCCTTTTCATCCCCAGCAAGCCCACTTTTACTCATAGTGGCTGTCATCATACATACAACTGAAGAACTGGACAGCTTGGGAAACCACGTTACTCACTGTTATCCTAAGCCCCAGTCCTTATAAAGTTCTGCTGCACAAATTTCACATATAGCTGAAAAAAGTTCCAGTTAAATCACTTTGAGTAGGATTTCTTATTTGTAAGAAAGGAATAGGAGAAACAACAATAAAAAAGTAAAAATAAGTGTAATAGGCACTTAAGGAAAAGGTAAATGCTATTTAAATGACTGAGTGTAGTTGTAGGACACAAAATGATTTGCATGGACACAGCTCAATGTATGATAGGGAAAAGAATGATTTATTGCAATATTTATAGATTCTCAACAATGACCAGGGATTGGATGGTTAGGTTGCCACCTTCCCAATGACACTGGTCGTGAGAAATGTCCATCAAAAGACATTTCTTTAATGGCATGTATAAACATCTATGTTTATAGTTACTTTCCTGGGAAAGTAGCTAGAAACTATGAAAACAAGATCATAAGGTTTAATTCTCAGGTCAACAGATGAGTGAGAGCTACTCACTTCCCTTGCCTTTAGTCTATCTAGAATTTAGATATCTATCCCAGACTAAACATTTGTGCTTCCTTTGGTCAAGGAAACAAAAACTTCCTTCTAGGTGCTGTCACTTCCACAAACAGGTCAAACAAGTCCCTCCAGGGATGGGAGATCCAAGGGGAGTCAAGGATTACCTGACACACAGGTGAGACAAGTCTCTTTCTCTCTCTGCACCTTCCTCAAGGGCAGCAGTGGAGGGGAGGTGCTGATCTCCTCTTGCTGGTAACCAGCAGCAGGAAGCAAGGGAATGGAGTGAAGCTAAATCAGGGCAAGTTCAGATTGGACACTGGAAAAAGGTTCTTCACTGGGAGAGTGGTTGATCACTGGGACAGGCTCCCCAGGGACTTCCTTTGCCCCTGGTCATGGCACCAAGCCTGCCAGAGTTCAAGGAGCACCTGGGCTGCTCTGGATGACACTCATAGTCACAGGGATCAGTGTTAGGTACTCTTGTAAGGACCAGGGCATTGGAATCTGTGACCCTTAAGGGTCCCTTTCAACTCAAATCAGTCTATGATTCTAAGCTGAAGTAACTCAAAAAACCAGCCATGCTGTGTCTTCATGGATGTGTATTTTACTCAACCACAAACCTCCAACTTCCTACTGGGGCTACAGAGGTTCAACAAGGACTGGAACTACTCTGTCAAATAAGGGTAGGTGTTACACACACACCCCGAAGACGTACAGCTTTACAACAGGCTCACACTGAGCCAACCCATAGAAAAATATTTATAGTCTATGGGATTGTTTACTTTGGTACCTTTTTAGAGCATGAAAACAAGATACATTGTCAAATTCATCCTCAGATGAGTATGTAATTATTTTATTTTAAAAAATCTAAATACAGCAAAGCCCTAACAGACTTCTTTTTGTTCAAAATTAATCAAGCAAGTGCTATTGAAACACTATGAGGACTTTGGCATATAATTCATTATATTCATTCATTATGGGCAAGAGTTGTTTTTTAAAGAATCGAGAAATTAGCCTTCTTAAAACAAGCAAACAGTTCTCATTCCCTAACTCAGGCAGCAAAGCCACCTCTATCCCTTCTTCACTACTGTGTATCAGTATTGTTGTGTCCCTCCAGTTACAGGGCTATCACATCTAAGTGGGTATGATATGGAAAACTTCAAGATCTATTTAGAACCCTTCCCACGAGGTCAGATTCATCTGAGCTGCACACCAGTGACAGCCATACCATGCAGGATGAAAAACCACAGCCAACATCCACCTTCCAAAGCACCCTCTAGAAAATAAATCAAACAGCTCCTGGTACACAGGGGCACACTGATCCCACCTGCTCACAAAGGCATCTGGAATTAATTCACTGTTTTGGAAGGCAGCTATGTGTGGCCACAGCCTGGATTCCATGGCCAGGAGCTCCTCCTTACCTACACACTTTGGTTCTCAACCAAGAAGCCTCAATTCCTTCATTTCAGAAGGGGGAACCACCATGTCCCAAAGCCTAGGCATCCTTTTTGCATGCCTACAATTTGTGGAGCATCCAGGACAGTCAGTTGAGCAAGATCGTGCCTAAGCAGGCATTGCTGCTCAATTAACTGAGTTGGCTGAAGGTTTTCCCATTGTAACACAAGTTTTCTATTCTAGTATTATTTTTGGTCTTAAAAAAAAAAAAAAAATCAGTGGGGATGGGTGGGGTTTTTTGCGCAAAACTTGATGCTTTAATCAAAAAAAGGATGCTTTTCTCAACATTTTGCTGTTTATTTCTGTTGGGAAAACTTGAAACACATAACTTTTGTCAGAGAAATATCAGTCCGTGCCTGTCCGAATTCCTCTAGTGTCAGCTGGGAGCTGTAATTCAAGGGCTCCATGGCCCCCTCTTTCCCTGGGCACCTCTCCAGCCCTCATGACGCATTCCCTGTTTGACTAACCCAGGGTAGGAGCATCATGGGATCTGTAATTCAGCCAAAGAGCTCAGCCCTGAGGGAGACACAGCGCACAAGGCACTTGAATGACAATTTCTGAGGGCTGCAACGGTAGCTCAAACTGATGCTGCTTTAAGGGCCAAATGGATTTAATTAAATGTTTCCATTTCAAAAGGCTGGAACATTTTATTCAGTGTTTTCCAGTTGACAATTTCTCATTTTTTTGAAAAATTTCCATTCCAGGAAAATGTTTGGTATTTCAGCTTTCCATGTAAGTTCAGGATGAAATGTTCAAAAATCAAATTTTGATGGTATACAGACACTCAGTTTGGGAAAAAAGCCATATTATTGAGCTGTAAAAAGTGAAATGGTTTCATCCATGCAAGATAGGTGTGATCCAGTTTGCTTTGACTTCAGTGGAAGCCACTGTTTTAGATTAATGGAGCCTGGACGGAGTCCCAAAAGACCAAGGCAGGGTGGAGCTGATCATAGTTACAGATATGGGAAATAGGAGTCAAAAGTGAAAGAGCAAGAATGTAAGAAGCAGCAACTAAGATGATCTGTTACCTGGTCTTTATCAAAACAGTTTTACTTCAGTAACAGGATGAAAATCCATTAAGATTATAACATCAATTCCCAGTTACAGTAAAGATAGCAGTTAATCACTAATTTATAGAGTAGAATAAATCCATGGTATGAATTTGTCATGAGCACTATAACTTTCAGTGTTCAAAACAGTTCCTCGGTAAACCTCCATATGCTCCATTCAAGGAGGCTACTCTAAAGCTAAAGATAACAATATGGTACTGAACTGCTCGCCTCAAGTTGTCTGTCCTTCCTTGAACCTCCCCAGAACTGTGCTGCTGGATTGGTCCTACAGAAGGTCTGTCAGGAGAGACCAAGGTCTCTGGACTTTGAGCACATCTGCAGGTGGAGAACAGCTAAGTGTGGGCTTCCAGAGTCGACACTTTGGGTGAAGGCTGGGCACCAAACCCATCCTCTGCACTGCCCAGTCTGTTTTGGGAGGTAGCCTCAAGCCTTCCACCTCAAAGAGTACAAGAGGAGCCCTGGGGAGTCTACATCCATCAGCATCAGGGTGTGTGTTGAAAGCAGGAGAGCACTCAGAACCATAAGTAAATCAATTCACCTGAATATGAGGGGTCAAGAGAATTGGGATTTGTTTATCTTCCATTTCCTTTTAGTACAAGGCAGATGTTTCTAAATAAAAAGCAGAAACTTCTACAATTTTTAAGACTGAAGAGGAGGGGAGGAAGGAAAAAACATGTACAAGCTTTGAGGATGTTCTCAGCTCCAGCTTAAAAAACCAAAAGAACCAAAACAAAAAACAAACAAAAACAAACAAAAACAAAAAACACCAAACCCACCAAAATCACACACCACCAAAAATTTCTATCTGTAAAAGCAAGTTTTTTCTTAAGCTGTTTGGTAATTCTTAGTTCACAGGAGCATTTATCCAGAAGGTTCTTCATGTTTCCAGTCTAGGTTGTTAGCAATCTCAGTGAGGCACTAAATTTTAGGCCATTAAAGTCTCTCTGTGCAGCATGGTCATTTTAAAATGATGTGGTAGCCATCATTGCTTTCAGCTGTAATAAAGAAATGCAAAGAATATTTTCATTGCTTTTAGGAAACACCAGAGATACATAACTTCAAATTTTTTTTTAGGTAGTTTGCAATAGTTCGTACATTTGTTTCACAACCCACTCATAAAAAACAATGTTGAACATTTAAATCAAATAATTCACATAAAAAACCTTACATATTACCATATTTTATAATTTTACTCAAAGATTTCCTGCTCATTTATGTCAGTGGTGTCAATGGATTTATGAAATTTTTGTAACAGTATAACTGAGAGTAAAGCACTGATCAATCAGTCTATCATAGTGTAGTCAACACCTTGACTTGCACTGGATTAGATTACTTATCTTTTCAGGATAACAGCATTGAGTTTGTGATAACATTTAGTGCAATTGAAAGGAAGAATTATCTTTAGAGCAACAGGTAACAGCAGCAGCAATACACACCTTTTAATGTGCTGATAACAAAACAAGATTCGTCTTGGAAGTTTTGCACCATCTGAAGGGCAGAAGGAAAAAAGCCAACACAACACATTTTTAGCAATTAAATTCACATTTCTTTCAGGGCCGGTACAGACTTAGAGGAGAGGTATCAAACAGCATTTGGTGTCTAGTCCTGCACAGTCCTGAGTAACCCTGCCCATGAGATTATTAACATACACGACTGATAATTAAGGTCCGTGCAGTTGCTAGTGTGTTTAAGGGAAGTTCACACTAAAAGTGCTTGCCTGAAACTGATCTAGCTTATTCAGCATTTTACCAGCCTCTTTGCAGCTCTTGATCCCGAAGGTTCTTACACCACTCCAATTATTCTATTAAAGATCATGTTCTTTGCTGCTTTCAGTGAAGCTGTACTAGTTTAGATAGGATTAAGGTAGTCCCTTTCCTAAAAATCCAACAGTGGTAATTACATATTCAGCTAAACAATGGAACTCAGTGGAACTTACATTAGCATTTAAAGAATACCTAGAAATGGTAAACCCCAAGAAATGGACTCCCTGATGAATAAAGGAAATGCTACTGAGAAGCCACCCCAGCAGCATCCATCTGGCTGCTTTGATCAGACATTAGTACAGATGCTGTGCTTGCAGGAATCATTTACCTGTTTGCATTTTGTCAAGGAACAGGAATTGTAGTGAAACCTTTGTGAGAGGCAAATCATGGGATGAAAGACTAGAACCTAAAGCTATTTGAGTTACTCATAAGCGGAAACTATATTTTCAGAAAAGGTGCGGATTCTAGTGGAACCTTTAAACAAAGAGATTATTTCAGATCTAATATGAAAAGCCCATTTAAGATTCATCCTTAGCCAATGCTTCCTCCCATCTTAGAGTAGCTATGTGGGATTTAAGAGGTGAATTACCTTCAGGAGTTGTCTCAAAGTTGAAGCAAATGCTGGACACAACTTCAGAGACGAGAGGTATGATCAGAACCTCTCCAATCAGTTAATGAAATCCAGCTTTGTGAAAAAGCCTTTTCCTAGCTACTGGGTATCATTCAAGAAGTATGTTTTTCAGCTGCAAGTTCTCACATCAAAATACCCTTTCAATTTAGACTGATCTCTCTATACTCTTTTGGATTTAACATCCAGTCTCTACTCCTTCAAATCAAACTTCTCTGGCCAGTTTGTGTGTCTTTGCCTAATGATGCATGAAGTACATTCACAGAGTACCACACTCTTGCCACTATAGTACTAGAACAAGAAAAAAATATTAGAAAAGCAATAGACCTTGTAAATAAATAACTTAAACAAATACTTAAAGCTTTCTACCCAGGCTGGTTCATGCAATTCCCCTACCAAGAGCTGCCTCCAAGCACTTTGCATCCATAAAGCACCAAAGTTTCAGATTTAATCAGGCTGGAATAGCAAGGAGACTTCAGGAATAAGCATTACAGCCTTCAATTTAGGCTCCAGTTGAGACCTATGCTCTGCTTCATTTGTTTTAAAAATGCTTCTTATAAATGAAGCTACTTAAGTGATTCTGGTGCATGAATGAGTAAGTAGTTTAGTAGGAGGAAAAGAGGATGAAGGGCAACTTACTATTAACCTGTAAGTTAATGGAATGGACTAAATTAAGGCATCATATAATAGGAAACAGTGGCAGAGGTCCATAAATTACAGTGTGTGTATACAGTGACAGACTCAGTGCCTGGAATCATGGGCCAAGATGTAAAACTAATTGCCCTAGGAATTTTAAAACTTACTTTCTTTGGGCAACATACCTATTTATTTTAAAATAAATTTAGATCCTCATTTCAAAATGTGTGTAAGTAGCCAAAATTAAAATGAATTAATAGAATCATTTAGGTGGAAGAAAACCCCTAAGATCATCATGCACAAACATTGACCTGGCACCAGCAAGCCCAACACTAAACCATGTCCCCAAGTGCCACAGCTACGTGACTTAAACACCTTCAGGGATGGTGACTCAACCACTTCCCTGAGCAGCCTGTTCCAATGCTTGATAACCCTTTCAATAAACAATTTTTTCCCAATGCCCAATCTAAACTTTCCCTGGTACAGCTTGAGCCATTTCCTCTCATTCTGACATTTGTTTCTTGGGAGAAGAGGCAGAGCCCCACATTGCTGCAACCTCTTCTCAGGTAGTTGTAGAGAGCAATAAATTAACAATTTTGTCTTCTTTTGCTTAAAATAACCAAACAAGAACCCAAACATCTTTTACAAAACAATGGCCTTGAAACCACACTGAAGTCAGTGCTGTCCATGGCCGATTTGCTCCCGGTATTTACTTGAACTTCTGGGGATTGATGGCTTTACAATTCTCTCTTGAAATGCCATAATTTGAGAGTTCATTCTGACTTCAAGAAGTTGGACAACTGTTACATCTCTGACAAAGATGTAACTCCCTTTAGCCCCCTTACCTCATTGCTCACTAGTACATGGATCCCTGTGGGGCCCTGCCGGTAGATCCGATTTATCTGCTGTGGAGAAATGCTGTACAAGTTTGCAATCTTCTCCATTAATTCCAGAATGGTCAATTCTTCTAAGAAGATTGCATGATACACTGCAACAAGTGGAAAGCAGTTACAGAACAACAAATACAGATGGCACCAAGTCACTCAGCATCAACAGCCAAATGGGTTTAAGATGAAGGATCAAATGGAATGAACAAGTTTAGTATTTTAAAGCATCCCCCAAATATCTGGCTTGATGATTTGCAGAAAAATACCCACTATTTGTATGCAGCAGGCAATTAAAACACACATAACTTTTACCCAGAGGAAAACATGGGGACTAATTACGACTTGCATCACGGGGCGCTAAAACAGCCTTCTCATAAAGCCGCTTATATTTTTGGATAATCTCCTTTTATTGATTTTGAAGTTAAAAAAATAATTCAATCAAAGAGTAAAACACATGCTATGTCACACAAAAGCAGTATTTTATTAGATACCATCCACTGATCCCATGGGCACAAACTAAAACATACTATGTATAAGGTAACAACATGGATGACAGTATTGTTTTAGAAATCTAATCCAAATTATAGCTACCAGGTAGGAAAGCTGTGCCTGTTTATTACTAAATGCAAGATTTAAGGGTAATCTTAAATTTAAGGGTAATTAATCTCATTTGATTGTGCATTGTGTCATGAAAGATGACAAATTTTCAAAAGCTTTGAACTTTCAAGAATTATAATCTCACTTTAAGACCTACCAACCTTCCATTTCCCTGAATTTTTTCAAACAAGACATGATCTAAAGAAAACTGTGGATAGAAGGGTGGTTTCTAATGCTTTTTTCCCTATTAAAAACAGAATAGAGATTTTGCTGTAGTATTCTGCAGATAATTTGTAAGCTGGGTCTGTCCCCCAGGCAGACAGCACCCTTTGGAATCTGTAGCCATGAAACTATAACCAAAGTGGCAAAACTGGGATAAACAGGATCCCTTCAAACACTAAGGACATGCAGCTGTCCTTCATAGGAGCTCAGGCAGAAAGCAGCACTCTCACCAGGTAAGTGTTTAACAAAATCCATACATAAGAACTTACCACAAAGGCTGCCATCTCCGTTTTCTTGTTTTTGGTGGAGGTGGGACCTGTTTTGCTCTGGCTCTTGACAGACATAAATTGTCATCTTGGGCCTTACATTTCTATGGATTAATTAAAAACAGTAGTAAGTTATTTAGTAGATCTGAAATAGTTCCAGGACAGCTATCAAACAGCAAGAGATGGACTCATTTGGGCCATGCATAAATAACAAACTAAGGGAGTTTTGATGCTGGTGACTAGATGGTTTAGGATGTCTAGCAAGAGACCTTTGGGAGGTGATGCAGAGCACCTCAATCTTTTCAAGATCAGATAAGAATAAAGAGTTTATAGCACTTGTTAAACAGTTCATCATACCTGCCTCTACTGATTTAAATCCTGCTCAGCTGTAGAATTTATGAGGTTATTGCAATGGAAGTAAGTTTAAGAGTCATCTGAGGCTCCAGGGTTTTGTTTTTTTATTGTTTGTTACCTCTGATGGAGATGCAGCATAGGGTATTGTAGGCTGTGTATCCCATGAAATGGATGCAAGCTATCAGCTGGTAGCAAATAGACCACTAGAGATCCACATTATGCTGTTTCGTTTTGGCAGCATTTCTGACATGTGGTTGGATTTGAGTATCATTGTGATCTCCAGTCCATGAGAGAAGTATGAAAAGGAAATCTAAATACTACAGCTCCAGGATTAACTTCTGGTTAAAACTGAAATTATCAAGGGATCCTAACAAAAAAAATAGGAAGGAAATAGTACAAACCTTCCTTTAATTGCATTAAAGAGCCGAATTCCATCAGCAGGCCCACAGATTTGAACAAAATCTTCTTTGGACATCTTCAGTAAGTCGGCACCTACATATTTCAAATTGAGTTTTCTTCAGAAGTTAAGCAAATCTTAGCTTCTAAATAGTATGTATGGGCAGCAGAAAAGGGCAGGGTTAGAGGGAGTAGAGAATCCACAAAGCTAAACCAGATAGATTTACACAGAGAAGTTGCAAATTCAGAGAGGTGTGCACTTCAAATAAATCATTGTGAAACAGAAAGCTGGAAGCTGCCAAAGGAACAGTGCTGCACTGGAAAATATTCCAGCCAACTCATAAACAAGTTAGATATTTCACACTGGCCATTAAATGACCCAGTCCTCTGTAATTGTCACATTCACTGAGTTATTTCATCATGCTGCAAGTCAGAGAGAGTCTCCTCGTGTTTTCAACATATCCAACCACTGCCCCTTCCACATCTTACTGGTGTGTACAGCTACTTAATGGGAGGGGACCGTGAAGGTGCCAGATGCTTCTTAAACGTGCACAGGGACAGGATGAGAGGCAGCAGACAGAAGATGAAAAGCTGATTAGATAGAAGAAAAAACATTTTCACTGTCAGAATAGTTAAGTATTTGAAGAGGTTGTTTAGAGAGACTGTGGAATTCCAACCTTGGTGATATTCAAAGGCAACTGCACAAGGCCCTGGACTTGCTTCAAAGTTGCACTTAATGAAATTAGGAAATCCCTTCCATCTTAATTTATTTTCTTCCATTTTTACTTACTCTAGAGGTCTAAAAACTGTTTTGACAAGTGGTAACTAATTTAAGAAGGAAAGAACAACCACACTGGATCAGACCAAGAATCCCATCAAAAGTGGCCAGCAGCAGATGCTACATGAGATTCACTTACAGAAGAGAAAACAAAAACAATTGGACTGTTTAAACTCACCCGAAAAACTTGAGAAGAGTCTACAGAATGGAGAGAACCTATTACGATGAAGCCACTGCTGGGCATCTTGAATAGAAGCAGAAGGAAGGAGATGCTACATTGCAAAAAGAATAAGAAGGTCTTGAAATGAACTGTTCACCAGTGTCCTAAAAGAGAAAAGCACCACATTAACATGATCTCAAGTACTTACATCATTGCTGGGAGGCAGGAGCTCCATTTGGTGGGTTGGAGAACTGTTGCTAAAAGAAATTACATAAAATTGGAAGAGAAAAAAAACACATTATTTTAAATTTTACATTGCAGTGTCCATCTTCTTTCCCCTCCTCTATTTGACTCAACTTTCAGAAGTTACATCCAACTTGGCTTTTTTTCTCTATCAGATTTTTAAAAAGGTGTTCAAAATTTGGAACAAGAATAAAAAATCCCTCTCTACCTGAGTCTTTTGTTGGTCAGTTGAGGTCCTCCTCAAGACTGAGAGAAAAACTCAGGCTTACTGACCTCAATCAAGCTTATGGATATGGTTGTCTCACTAATGTGACATCATCTAAGCAAGAAAATTGTAACCTACAGGGTGGCTGAACTCAAAATTTCTGTAAGTCAGAAATATCCTAGCTAAATCCACTGTCTAATAATAATTCTTTACAAAAATTGAATCAAGGACTTTATAATTCAACCCTGGTGTTATCTTAAACATAACCAAATGCAATAAATCATGCACAAACCACATTTCTACTAAATTCTCCTAAACACAGACAGGACTCCTAAATATATCAGGGATTTTACCAAAGGAAAAGAAAGTACTCAGATCTCTCTACTAACACAAAATTTTGTCATTTCAGCGTTGGTTCCTTCTCATAGGTTGAGGGGATTCATTGCAAATTAGTGATACAACATGGATTAATACAACCTGGTAATTAAGTTGTGTGGGAAGGCAGTAAGACAGCAGAGTTCTACCAAAAGAGAAAGGCCTATGCCAAATTCCTAGGGGGAAGTATGTAGCAGGGAGGACTCCTAAGTACTGAGGGACACTGCTGTACCTTTCTGACACCAGTTATCTTCAGCATTTCAGAATCACTGGAGCTGTCTCATTATGATGGCTATTTTACAAATTAAACATGCCTTCATTAGTCTTTTGTTCTGAAATGGCATCTCAAATTCAGGCTGTTTTGCCCCAAACAGGATTTCTTTACATGTCATTCACTTGGAATTCAGCACCCCAAAGTATCACAAGACAAAGTACGGAAGAAATACCAACTCTGAAGAGGTTCTGAAAGCCTCTAACACGCTTGTGAGAAGATACTGGGGATTGCATGGTGAGTTCTCACCAGGAACTGCCCTGGAGGCCCTCTGATGTTCACCTTCCAGCCACCACAAACAGTGCACGTACAAACAGCACTCTACATTGCAGGGAATTCCTGGATGGGAGGTCTTAAAGGCTTTTGGAAAATACTTCCTCCTCGCTAGAAAGGGTGGTGATCCTTAGTATCATCTTCCAGGGTATGAAAAGCATGGATACACAAAGGCTACCATATCAACAGGAAACATAAAAGCACGTATTTGTTACATACCCATCTCCGAGGTTGAAGCTGTTGGGAGAACTGTTGTAGCTTGGAGAGGGAGCATTGTTCATTTGATAAGGCACATCTGGCCAGGGAGAGCACTGTTGGAAGAAAGGCAGCAGGGAAACTTTCATAAGGATGGAAATAAAAGATTTGATTCTCCTCTAATACCACATTCATGCTGTTGCCACGCCACTAACTTCAGCTCATCACTCCTGCTGGGAAGAGGAGATGGGCCATGGATTTTCTACACTGCTCTCCAAGCAGGCTGTCAGGGGGCCAGATTGATTCCAGTTGTGCATTCCATATTTCTTTCTCCCATTTCACAAAGCCTGTCCCCAAATAACACTGGGCCAAAGTGTGCACAGCTGTAAGTCAGAGCAATGCCAGTAAGTCAACTCAGACTGAAGGCAGCAATGATACAGAAATACCCCTGGTCTCAATTATAAACCCCTAATTAAATCCAGGCAAGAGTGACAAAAATGCTCCAGTGGCATTGCTTCAGGTTTATACCAGCAAAAGAGCAGAATTTGAACCAGCCTGCTGAAACCTCTGGCCATTAGTCGAACAGCACAGTCATAAATGGATATTAGATGGGGAAAATTTAAGATAAAAAAAAAAAAAGCTACTAAAAGCCTTCACAAATATAGGTCAGCCTCCACGTTCCATGACAGTAGTGTAAAACCAGAGTAACCCAGCTAGAATTGGTGACTGTTCTGAATTTAAGCCACAGTAATCAGCAGGAGAAATCTAGCCCTGTTGAACCCCCCACCACTAAGAGCTCAAGAAAATGCTCTGTAGTGGCCTTGTTTGAAATGATAAAAAGACAGCAAGTGTAGCTTTGGAGCTTTATTATCTCCACAAACACTAGCAAATATTTTATCATCTCCACAAGCACTGGCAAATATTTAACTCTTTGGCAACCCACATTTCCCCACACAATATGTCAAAGTGCATCAAAGCTCATAGGGAGAGTCTGGGATCTGCAGCTCAGTAGAATTAGGTCTGTCAATCAGAAAACATGCTGGTTGCTCCTGGCAACGTGAGGAAAATTGAGTGGGAGACTGGCTCTCACAAACAGGAAGTTGATAGAAATTAAGAATAATTAACATCATTTTTTGAAGTCCAGCAAGCTGCTCCAAAAAAAATAAGAACTAAATCAAGCAACAAGTCATTCCCATAGGGAGACTGAACAACAATTTTAAGTCCCTTTCTTGTGTCCTGTTGCTGACTAATCGTGCAGCCTATGGGAAGTTTATACAAACATCTTAGTAATGACAGGGAGGGGCAGAAACACATACAACTCTACACCAGATGCATCAGAATATAAAACACAAGATATTACTAGAGTACAACCTAGAATCTTCTCAGATTTTGCATGTGACAACAGCTTCATAGGCACTTTCACAGAAAAACAAATTAATAATTTAATCAGCATCTGTTCAAGTACCCCATCTCCAACAGGAGCTTTTGCCAAGCAGTTCTGAAAAAATATACAGACAATTGTATTTTCATACAACTGGCACCTGAGGACATGACAAGTGCCCAGAAGCACAGTGGAAATTGAGAAAGTTGGTTTGGGTTTTTTTAAAGCCAGGCTGCTAAGGGCTGGTTTATACCCCGAAACATAAAAAACTTTGGCATTTTTCATAAATTTCAGCAGTGAGTCATTTTATAATTTTGCTCCACTCTCAGTTTCACCCAGATCTGAGCATACATGTCTCCACCAGACAATTTCCAGGGCTCAGATGCTGTTTTCTTTTACATTTATCTCCTAACATGATGTTGTATGATGTATCTAAAACACTTTACCTCTGTGAGAATAGTTGTCTCATAGGAAGGCTGATACTTCTCCTTCTCTTGGATGGTCTTCTTTTCCATTTTTTCCCTGTCAGTCTTCTGTTTTCTGTCTGCTCCTTTAGGCTATAAGTACAAGCACAGGCTCTCCCTTATGCCAAGTATTACAAGTTTGAAGATAGAGGCCAACAGATTTATCTAATCTGTTCCCCAAAGCCTCCTTAAGATTTACAGGAATTCTACATATGAAATGAGATCAGATCTGCATTTTCTAGACAAAAGAATTAATCAAAAATCCCTACTGTTCCTGTACATCCACCACTAACACCTACTGCAATTCTAAAATAAGCTGACCACAGTCATGAGATGTGATTCCAACTATTTCAGTCCATAACTTATGCACCTCAACTGGCATTTGTACCATCTTTCCGGAGAGAGGAAAGACACTGCTCACAGGAACAAAAGTGGAGCAGCAGATCCCTTGAGAAAACAGGCCGATGGAGAGTTTGTTGTTAAGTAGCTATAGGTCTGCCATGCCTGGATTAGGAGCTTCAAAGATGCTTTTTCTCTCAATCTTTTTCTCCTCCAGGTATCACAGAGTCAACTCTGCTCCAACAATTACAACAAAAAGGTATTTAAGATCTCCACAATAACATTTTATTGTTTGTGTAGGATTCAATCAAAGAAACTGAAGATACCCTAATGTCTTGATTGCCTAGAAGCATCAAAACACATTGGATACTCTAAATTTTTCAGAGTTTTTGTAGTGTTTGAGGCACAATGGACTGGCACAAGTCCTGGTGCAACACTTGAGCTAGAATTGCTGTGCAGGTCAGTGTTTATGCCACTGTGTGCACATGAATCCTGTTTAAGACTTTATGAATACCCAGTTAAAAGTCTGTTCTTTTACTCCAATATTTGCATTGATCCTACACAATCTGAAATCTTTGCAGTGCCTTAATCTAGTTGATGACAAAGCCAAAACTACCTCATACCTTGAACACTTTGATCTGGCAGCTCGCAGAATGCAAGTGTTCTGTGTATTCACCATTTTCATTTTGCTTAAAGGTGTCGATTTGCACCCGGAAGGGCACACCTTTCTCTCCTCCATGCTTCCGTGGAGTGAATTCTGTGCTGATGCAATGTACCTGGCAAAACAGAAGCTGTGCTCATCTCTGGAGACAGTTGGAACCTGTGCTCATCTGAATTTCAGATACTGCCTGAACATGAGGTTTTGACTCCTCACAAAAAACTAAGTGTGTTCATTTGTTTTTATTTCTGTTCCTTTGGACAAAAATCAGGAGAACCAGCAGCTCAGAGAGAAACAGGGCATCAGGAAAAACATCCTTTGATTTAAGTAAATCCCTCATTCAGATTAAAAACAGATAGCTGATGCTCAGAATGAGAAATAGGCATGAAAAGAGGAAAGCAAGGAAAACTAACAGGTTATGAACCGTTTCCTCAAGACAATACCTATCCATGAAAGCAACACCGGTGTCTGAGTATTTTTTTAAAGAAAATCCTGGCAGCAGAAGGTAGTACTCCAACATTAACAAGCAGCCAGCAAACTGACTTAGTGAGTATCCTACAAATTAATTACACATGATTGTCACATGAGTTAGTAATTATCATTAACATCCTTCCCTCTTGTTCATGTACTGGCTATTTTATGTCCCCAGGTCTTTAAAAGATATCTAACCACTGTATTTACTATAGAAATATGACTTAATCTCTTACCTGAATGAACGCTGAAGCTCTCTTTGACGGATCCCAGAGAAATTCAACAGTGTTCAACTGGGTCGGACTAGCCCTGGGATCCAAAATACCAACTGACAGCGGGATATCTGTAGAAGAAAACCCCTAAAATTTTAAAAATATTAAATTGAAGAGGAGAAAGCATTTCCATACCATCAGAACATGCATGTGAAAGCGAAGCCATCAAAGACATCTCTACTTGGGACCTATAGTGCTAGATTCTCCTTCCCTCCCAAAGACATAGAGGACTCATAAAAAACCTAAGCACACATGTTTAGGTGCAAACACCACTCATCTCCCCAACACTGCAGAGGTGCCACAAGGAAATAGTCTCACCTATATCAAGGATGCGGTCCCCAGGCCGACTCCACCTCCAGCCCTCGAGCTGCTGATGCTCTGTGTACTGCAGGCGGCGGTCGTGGAAAACTACACGAATTATACTCTGTTAAAAAAAGATAGCAATATGAGCAATGTGATCCAGAATCCTCTCTCAAGATGACTTTGGTTTTCCAGAGTAGAAGCAAAAGCTGATCTGTTATGTTTCTCACCCCCATTCATGAGGAGAGTAGAAGGGTCCACCTAAGAGACCCATCACCATGTGTATCACATTCCTAAGGGACCCCTGAGAGAGAAACACACTTCCCCCTTCACAGGGCACATCTTACAGGAGTAACACAGCCCTGTACAGCTTTCTGGGATTCACTCTGGAAGCACTATAGCAATGTCCACCTAATCTTGGGTGTCATGGCATGTGAACATCACTATACTGCCTCAATACCCCAAAAGGCTCATGGGAAGTAATAGTTAATGTGTCTATACCATGTCCCAACCCCAGTATATCCCATTCTGATCTGCAAATGTGGAAGCCAGCTCACCTGTCCCTGCACCAATGGAGCCGACATGTCCAGAACACCTTGTCAGTGGGAATTAAACCTAATTCCAGCCATTAAGAGCCAGCCATTGGATGTGCCCTGGAGTAGTTAAACAAGGGTAGGTAGAGATGGAAAGCTCCTGACAGCAGGCCAGTCTGCAATGGTGCAGCCATGCCAATAACTGGAGAAAAAAGGCTGGAATAAAGGCAATCCCCAGGACAGACAAGTCCTAAATACTCCTAACAAATGTGTTCTTTTGAATATTCAGAGTGCTATACTTTACATGAGTTAATGAGCCCTAACATCCCAGTTTCTCAAGCCCACACTCTTGCTGGGGACTTCTGTATCAAGTGAGTGACCAATTTTTGCCAGTGAACCTGAGAAACGTCCAAATCAAACCCTAGCCTCAAAATGCAAACCAGCCAAAGTGGGAACACCTGCAAAATTGGAATCCCAATCCACATACTACTTGAAATGAGCAAAAAGACAACTAGGGAACAGCCTAAACTTGGACAACATTTGAAATCCAAATTGGAATGCAAATTTTGCAACTAGTTCCCACTTCTCAAAGGAAGTCCTGAGGCAGAACAGCCAAGAATTGAAGGTTAGATCCAGAACCAGGGTCCAGACCAACATTTTTGAATTTGAACTGTTTTGGCAGTGGAGGAAACAACAGGAAATAGTCCCCCAAACCAAAGGATCAAGTTCTTTATGTTCACCCTTATGCCCATTACCAAAGTAAACTGGAGCTGTACAGAATCTGCCTGGCAGAACTATGTAAACACCTGGGCCCTCCATTTGTCACGTAACAACCCAGGCATGTTGCTGCAATTCAGTAGGGAGACAAGTCTGCCTCTCCACATCTTTGACCATGTTCACCACTGAACTTTGGGATTCCCCTGAACCCAATATTCATAGTGAAACTCTGGGGTCATGATCATAAACAGAATAAAGGTTCCCCTGAAGCCCTGCAAAGCCAAGCTGCATAGTCCCATGAAACTAGAACTCAACAACTCCATCACCCCTGCTCCCATTAAAAACAATGGCAAAGTGTTTTCCATTGTCTCAGTGGGAGCAAGGTCAGGCCCTTCATTAAAGGCTGTATGTAGTAGCAGGAAGAAAAGAAATCTATATTTCTCCTTACCTTTACATATTTTGTGTTTAAATCTTGAAACTCTCCCAATTTCCTATTCTCAAGTAGACGGATTTCATAAGACTGACCTAGAGTTTAAGGAAACATTTCCAAGGTGTTTAATATGTTGTAGCAATGAGAGAGTCATGCTGGCATTTATGTGGCTGATAAAGCATACGTTTGATCAGGGAAAGCTTATTTTTGCTAACATAATGCATTTGCCCCAGGAATCAATAGGCACTAAAGCACAGCAGAAATCTGAGAGGAAGGTTTGCGTTTTGGCAGCTAAAAGCTCTCCATTAGGGCATCAATTATAGTTTTCTCCCGGGGCTGCTATGGTTTTCTGGTCACCCTCCAGAAAGTCACCAGGGTGTTTGAGGCAGTTGTGTCCCCCCATGCCACATGGCTGTAACAGTGCTGCCTTTGTCTGTCCCTTCTGCTAAAGCAATTCTGCCAAAGCAATGGCTGCGTGAGGAGGTGTTGGCACAACAGGTCCAGGAACGATTCTGCAGAGGATGGCAGCTGGGGAAAATCTTGCCTTCTTCAGGGAAGAGACAGGGCTGTAAGGTGTTTTGGTGAACCACAAAAACAAAATTTGTTTCACAAGGCCTGAAAAGTCATTTCCAAGGGCCTAAATATTCCTTCAGACATGTGTGGAGGCAGCAATGGGTATTACAGCACGTGTAAGGACCAGTTCTAGGAAGGAAAGTCACACTCCACCACCCGACCACCACCCTCACATAAGGAATTTAGTCAATTCCTAACAGAATTCAGCTAACTGGTTTATGAAATAACATCTCTTTGAGGCTGACAGCAGACAAAGGAGACTGATATCTCAATACCTTAAGCACAGAAATGACTGAGACAGTACAAAAGCTCACTGTACTACACCAAGTCTTTACAATAAACCTGCAACCAGTACCAAGGCAGGATAGGACCATCTGGATTAATGGAGCATATTTACACCTTATAGCTAGCTGTTCTTGTTCATCCTGCTACCCTCCCTTTTCCTGAAAAATGCACAGGGTATGACAAGGCAGGCACCAAGGAGGAGATCAGTTTGGATTTTCTAGCTCAACCAGTATCTCTGCAGAACTGGCCCTGCAGAAAACTGCAGAGCAGATCTATCTCCCTCTAAGCAGTTTCTACCAGCAGAGACAAAAATGCTAAATTTTTGGATCTGGATTTAGAAGTGGAAGACTTATGACAGCAGATGTTTCAGAGAGACAGAACACCTTTTGAGAATCCCACCCACATGAGTACCCACCATATCCACAGAGCAGAGAGAATTGTGCTTATTTAGATGGCTGGCAGATAGGAAAAAGCAAAAAAAAGGAAGGACAAGAGAGGCCATACTGAAGCCCCACATGTTTCCACAACAGCCCTACTAATGTTAGTAGGAGTTCTGCAAACAGGAAATGACCCTTGAATCCAGCAAATGACTTAGAGCATGGGGAGAGCAGAGAAAAAAACGTATCAAGCACCAAAATAACCATGGAAACATGCACAGATCTTTACCCATCTCCTGGCACATAATTAAAATAAAATTACAACAGTGACCTGCCTTTGAAGACTGCTGAACAACAAAAGTAGATTTTGTAAACCACAGTCCTGAAATTGAGGTCTTGCACACATAAACTCACAAGACTTTCTTGTGTTCCCACTGATAGATGTTAATATTATTCACCTGGCAGATTTCAGAGATACATACATAATCAATACTGTTATATTAGCATTAAACATATGGAGGTCAGGTTAAAAGGTTTTCTCTCAGAATCATAGAGAATACTCTTTAGACTATCAAGTCCAACCGTTAACCTAGGAATGCCAGATCCTCCACTAAAACATGTCCCCAAGTGCCACATCTGCTGTACTGTGTACTTGTATGTACTTGGTGTTTATCTGTGTTGTACAAATTGTGCTTCAGTCTGGAGATACACTTCACCAGCTAGAGAGTCATGCAGTTCATCATCTTGAGCCCATTTACACAGCCAAGCATCTCTTCCACTTAAAGTTCATCCCCATGCAAATATAAGGCTAATTAATCATTACACAAGATTAATTTAGGTTTTGAAAGCAAGAGACAGTAAAATACATCTGTGATTGTACTCAGAGGTAACAGGGACAGAAAAATGTAGTGGTATGAGCTGTGCTATGGAGAAGGCAATGGTCAAACCAGAAGCATTGCCAGACATTCAGCAAATATCTCAAGAACAAGCAGTTTTTGGGACACCCTTGTGCACTCTTGCTCATTGGTCAGCTTGATCTGTTTATTTTCAGTTACAGTAAGACAAAAGAAAATAATGGACATAAAAACATCATCCATGTTCCTTTCAAATTAGCATCAAGCCTCAAAAACTCTGCAGCAGGCCATCTCTGACCCCTTGCATGGGATAGGAAGAGAACTGCAGTGTGGCAGGCAGTGGGCACCACACATCTCCACCTGACAGGAGTGATTCACCTTGGAGGGAGTCAGAAACAGACCCTGCAGACCAGTGAAAAAGAAATTGCAGTGCAGACAGAGTTAATATTAAACAGAAAGCCAAAGAGGAAATAACATGCTTTGATGAAAGATATATGGGTCATCTGATGGAAGCCCTGGAACGCAGTTTATGCCACAAAAAACCTCAGTCAAAATGGTATTTTATGCTAACTGCTTTCCCCTTGAACTCTGAATGTTTAACTTGAGTTGCTACATGATTATCAAACAAGACTGCTCCCAGCCAAGCTTCAGAAAACATCAGGGTATCTTCCCCTCTCTGTGAAACTCTGTCAATGAGAATTTGGTCCCAATTCCTCAACGTTCCCTTACATATCCATCTTCTGGTAGTGGTTTTTAATTTATTCTCCTTAAAGCTTTCCAGCAAATTCATTGCTTTGTGGCTTATAGTACCCAGAATTTATTAGCATGGACAACATTCAGATACTTGAACTTTTATAGCACTAAACTGCTTGGATTATACTTTTTCCTTGAAAAATACTGTCTAAACCTTGTTCACCCTATATTTTCCACCATCACTACCAGCAGAACTCCTGAAATGGTGAATTACAATCTCAGCCCTGCAATTATTACTGTAGAGAAAAAAGGCTCTGAAGAATGACCACCTGGATTTTGGTAAACAAAATCCCTCTGTAAAATAAAGTGAATAATAGCAATCTAACCTGAAGAAAGCTGAACTCCCCCTGGTGTCAAAGAGGGCAAAGGAGTCACGGAAGGCTCTGATCCACAGATCATTTATGAATCCTGTATTGCTGACACACCAGCAAGAGCAGGCACACACTGACAGTTTTCTGCTGAAACTAAATCTGTAACAGATCATTCTTAGTCAGGTATCCAAACCTGTAAAGGAACACGTCTGTAGGTGTAACTAAACAATCTGCATTTCCAGTTCCCAAGTCAGACTACAACTAGCTAAGCCCAAAACAAAGCTGAAATAGAGAGCTCCCCCATACTGAGTTTTTCCATCTGTCTCAGATGGAAACACAGATTAATACAGATCAGACTACAACTTTCCAAGTCAATATGTGGTGGTAAAGACACCTGGAGACAGGAGCAGAGGATACCAGTGCTGAGACTGCCGTGATTTGATTGAGTAGCCCAGGTCAGGTGTAATACTGGACACATGCACAGGGACACCTAAAGCACTTCTGCCACCACCTGAAATGAAGGGGACACTTTGCAAGCAATCCTCAGCAGAGCTGATGCTGCAGCAGCCTCTTGCACATCTGTGTGACCCAGCGCTCCCCTCACTCACCACAATCCCTCTTCCCTTCCTCAGGCAGAAAACAGAACAGTAATAAATATTCAGAACATCACAGCACATTCCTGAGATGCAGTTTGTCTCCCAGCTTCATTGAAAGCTTCAAAGGCACCAACAAAAACCCGGGCAGGTGATGATATACTGTAACTTCTATTTTAAACAGACATTCTCTGGGCAACAGCAAATTTATGTAATCTCCTCCTAGGCTAGAGTTTGAGCAACTCACTTTATGAACAAAGTAGTACCCAGTAAAGTAGTAACCACCCAGGTCCAGAGAGTTCCTGCTTTGTAATTCATGAAGCAATTCCACCTATCTGAAGGAGGATTTACAGACTGCTTACTTATTTAAACTTGCATTGTCTTTGATAATTAACACACATTAAATGTGGGCATGATTACTTAACGTGAGGACATTAGAACTGAAAGTCAAGCACCTACTACACATGAAAAATAATTTAGTTCAACACAGGAATGATTTCACCTGCTCAAAAGGTACCAGTTTAACCAGTCACAACTTCCTGATTTCCACAGAATTTAGACAGCCACCAGAAATTTTAGGTAATTTCTGAGTGTAAAATATTATCACCATTTAAAGCTCAACATTACATTTTGTTGAAATGTTATTTACTACACAACCACAATATCCTGTTTGCTTTTCTTTGTTTTGGTGTTACATTTCAAGGGCCACTTGCACTATGCATTTTGTGGTTTTCTGCACAATACACCGATACGATACACTAATTTCCAATTAGGATGCTGATGTTCCAGGCTGATATGACTCAGGCCTTACTTAATCTAACAAAGCAGCCTTTCCAGAAATTAATTAAACCCTAACCTTTGAATAAGCAATATCCCCAACAAAAGTCTGTGGAAAAGGGGGGGAATAAAGGCCAAAAGAGAGTCCTCTTTCTCAGAATGGATCCACACAGCACTAGACAGAACCAGCCTGGAAAGTGTTTGATTATTAAGCCAAGCCAATAAAAATTCCATTTAGCAACTTTATATGGACATCCTAAAGAGTGCACAGATAAAGACAAAGGAATGCTGACAGTCAAATGCACCATGCAGAAGGAGGGGGAAGGGGAAAAAAAAGCAAGCATTTATCATACCAAACCAAAGCACATCCAGCAGGCAGGAGGATCACCTTTGAAACAGCCAAACAACTATTCAGGGCATCAGGCACACACAAAGATTTTTCTGACAAGAAAGATTAATGAACCCTCAGGGTAAACAGACAAGAGTGGCAGAGCTGGCATGTGAACTTGCATGCTTGATGACACACACCTTTTTAGCCAGTCACAAGTAAAAATAAAAATTAGCATAGGACTTGCTCAAGTGTCCCATGTGTGGACACTCTGCAGGACAAGAAGTAAAAGCAGAACCCTCAATCCCTGAACCACAAATGACGGTGGATATTCTGCAGTTGCTTACTGTAGCCTCATTTGACAAGATGCTGTAGATGTTTATCCAGTGGATATTATGAATTCACCAGCTACACAATAGGCCACCCTGGAAGCTCCCACTATGCTAGGAACATGGAAATTCTGCAAAGGAGGACAAGCTGGGGGACAGGAAATGCAAAAGGAACACTTGAGTCATTCTAGCACTGCAGGCCCATCTTGCCCCACATCCCATCTTCAACACAGCAACCAGAGATAGAGCAGGGTCAGTATAGCCAGCCTTTTCTTGCCATATCTTCTCGGTTTCTGGTATCCAGTATCCAGATTGCATCCACATTGAGCTGCCCAGTCATGACCAATGCTCATTAATTCTTTTCGTGTGGTCTCCTTCTGAATTTGCTTACACTGTGGCAATCAGAACCACAATTTACACATGCCTTGCTTTAGCAATGACAGCCTGCTCCTTCATCTGCCTCCTGCCCTTCCCCTTGCACAAAGCCCCCTTAGCTCCACCATGGTTTGGTACCCAGGAGTTCAACACTGAAGATTCCTGCTCTGCTTGCCCCAGCCAGCAGGGCAGCAGCACTACAGGAACACAGCACTCCAGTTTAACTCCTGATTCTACCACCACACCACAGAGCTTCACTGTCATCATGTCACTTCTATGTTTTTCCTCCTTTTACAATGTGGGGTTTTTCTTGCCCCCTTTTTCTACTTCCCTACATCTTTCTTGTGGGAAAGCCAAAGAGCTGCCTTGGAGCCAAGTTTGCTGCAGGAAAATTTCACTGCTCATTTACTACATGAACATTTTTCTGACTCCTACTCTCCACAGACTTTTGAAGATGGTCTGTTTTACAGTGGTGACACTTCATAGCTAACAGGCACTAACAGAAATACTCCTTAATTACAATGCTTTCCACTGAAGAGAGGGAGGTGCATTTAAATCCCAAAAGAATACAGTCTCACTTTGAATCAAGGACACAAAACAAGCCAGTGGACACAAAAACACTTCTAGCTGCTAACTTCATTGTGTGCACTTGGGTTTCTTTTGCATAGACTTCATCCACTTGATCTCACCTAATCTAAATCATGTTATAAACTTTGATTTTTAATACAAATTAATCAGTGAAGAAATTATGTCCCTCTAATAGAAAGCTGAAAAAATACATACCCTGTGAAAACTTCCACTTTGAAACACTCAGGATTATCTTAGTCACATCTGCCCAGCTCAGAAAAACTCAGCTCTCTCTGTGTAAGTAAAAAATACAGGCTTTTTCTGGTTTCAACCTGTTTTAAGTCAATTTGAACAGGTTTTATAGCTCTGAAGGAGTAGCTTTGTGTGTAATATTTATTTGAGTTTCAGATAACTAAAAAGAATGGACCTGGGTGAGGGTGCTGACGAGAGATGCAGAAGAGCTGAGTACAACTCCTGACCCCACCTAGCAGCTCCCTTAGATGCCCTCAGGTTAAGTCCCTTCTTTCACCACATTTCTGCAATAGCAAACTGGGAGAAGCAAGTCCCACTCCCACCCTGGAGTGGCTGCTCAATCAGGCTGCTACCACAGGGCAGGGAAGGAGATGGGGTCAAAGCTGACTGTACCTTCCACACCAGTCACAAATGGGGCACCAAGCTGGGGCAGGAGGAATCTCACTGCTTGCTGTCTAGTTTCAGGAATACATAATGAATGCTTGGTAGGAAGCAAATGGGAGAAAAATAAGTGGTTTTTTCTGCACCTCTTTAGGGAAATTAAGTATATTCTCTTATAAAAATGTATATTACTCCTACAAATACAGCTAATCAGGTCAAACCTACAGTATTTCTCAAGCTTCTTCTCACTGCTACCTAAAATGTGATCTTTTAGGACACAAATTAGAGGAAGCTAATTGGAAAATTTCTACATCATCTCACATTGACAGTAACATTCACACAAACATCAAATCCTGTAAAATCACAGCCAAAAAATTCTCTGTCAAAATTAAAGGAATTTCAAATAGATATGGATAACGGGGTAAAGTAAAAAAATAATGTGGAATATGAGGAAAAAAATCTTCCCAATATTTTCATACTTCTTACTACACTCTGAGGAACTTCTGAGCACTCCCCTTTTTTCACAGATATTGAAGATTTATGGGGGAACAAAATACAGTCTAGGGGCTTCCAGTAGGAGTTGTGCACAGGCTACAATCCAGCAAGCTCACAATCCCACTTGAATTTCATCCAGATGTTAGCAAAAGAAGAAAGGATTACAAAAAGAATAGAAAACAGCCTCTTGGTTAAAAGACAACTGAGATTCTAGATTCCTAGGGACAACAGAAGTCAGATGCTCTACTTACGCAGAGGTGCCCTGTCATCTGAAGCAAGATTCATAGTGAGCTTTGGGATGGTGTGGTTTGGAGACAGGGTTGTTTATCCTGGGCTGCCAAGTGAAGACAGAGCTGCCAAACATATGGGAAAATTGCTTCTAGCACAATTAATGGCTTCAGCTGAGACACCAGAACCTACTCAGAGCTGTCTTCAAAGTCAGGCAGGAGACAAATTCCTTCTCCAAAGATGAAGTGCACCACAAGAACCAAAAACACCAAAAGCCACTTTCAGAAATGGGAAAGACAAATTAGCTTTGTTAGCCATTTCACTTTTTTAAGTCCTCCAAACCCAAGAACAAAGTGGAAAGGGGTCAAGGAGGAGTATGGCACCCCATAACAATTAGGGAAAAAGGATGCATGGGTTGGTGGGCAGGCACCAGGGAGCACCTGGTACTCAAGAGTCTCAATGACACAAAGCCACTGCTGCTGTGTCTGTGATCACAAGAGTGGAGCATTTGTCCACATGGGAGAAGCCACCAGCAGCAGAGCTCCTACACATGCCCAGGGCCTGGTCAGTGATGGCAGTGACTGTCAGGATAAGAGGTAGCTCCTAGCACGAGACAAAGCAAAAATATCCCCATAAACACAGCTATAATTAAATCAGAAGAACACCCAGCCAGAGCTGGTGACTCAGCCTTCTCTATACTTCATTCAGGCAACTAAAGAACTGTTCCAGGAAAAGGACAAACATCCAGGCAGTTGTGACCCCATAAAAACTCAATTACGTAGGAGTTAACGTCAATATAAAACAGCTTTTTTCATTTACTGTAAATCTCAGTGTTTAAAACTGGGTTCTCTGGCTGTAGAAGATTAGACAACCAAATTTGAACTTTAGACTTTTTAAGGGAGGCAAAGGTTCTCTTTTGCCTCCTGCTGTAAGCAATTTCATCTCCTACCCAAAGAATTAGCAACCTACTCCACAGCATCCTCTTCAGCCATTCCTTGCCCAGTGCTTCCTGCACCTTTCTTTGGAAAAGCAGCCAGAGCATGTCTGCAGCTGAGCTGAGGCAGGACAACACCCAACAGATTTTAAATGTACCACTTTATGCACACATATCTTGAACCTGGATATATGCCTTAGCACCCTGGGGTTGAAATCTGGGGCTTTTGCTTAGGTGTGACCCAGACTCCAATTAAGTCCATCATTAGGTTTATGAGGCATCGTTTGTTAATGCACCTCTACAGCAGCACTCCCAATATCACAAGTTCTCTCAGATGTTGGAGTTTTTCCCTCATGGCTTGGGTTTTTGGCTTGTTTGTTTTCTGAACCATCTAGGACTGGCACTAAGGCTGACTCCTGGAAGACACCATAAAGCAGAGATGTCCAGCCTTCCAAACCCTAACCAGCTGTACACTAAAATCTTTGCACAGCCAAGAACCACAAATCACACACTGCAGATCGGGAGAGCTGAACGAGGCCCAAGAAAACTTTACAGGCAGATGACAGCAAGTTACTCTGAGGTACCACTGGGACACTGGGCTGGCTTTCTCACACAGCCTGTGTGACCCTCTCAGTGACCCTCTGCCACCAAACTTAGCCTCCCCCTGTTTGAAGTAATTAACATCTGAGGTTCTGAGCCAGCCCAACACTGGTCATGAAACAAAATCATGACTTGAACAGCTCACAGTCCACATGTGGTTCTGGCACTACAGGATAATTCCCTTGGGCAACGATTTTCAGGGTTTTTTTTATTCTTGACATTCTGTTTTTTAAAATAATTACTTTATTTCCTCACATTTATTAGCATTCAGATCTGCTGTACACAGCGCTTGTTTCCTCCGCATTCCTCCTGCTACAATTTCTGGAACCACCTTTCATTGCTTCCATTTCTGTCCATGTTTGAAACTGGTTTCAACCAGCCACGGTCAAACCACACCCCATATGACTGCAGACCATGGAATATGCACTGCATCAAGCCGTCTTGCTGAAGCAGTGGTTTGTAATATGGTTGCTGGTTGATTGTTTGTCTGAAAATCCCTATCCACAGGAGACACTGAAACAGTGCTAAAAGACAGGCTAGTTCCAGAAACGTTAGGATGTTTGTGCTGCAGACTTCTGGACAGTGTAGTTCTGTCGACAGATATGATCCCTGACCAAAGGAGCAATGCCAGCAGCAGCTTCCAGTGCAAGGACAGCACCTTTACCAGTCTCACGGACTGAAGGTGGAGTGGTATTGAGACACCATACTAATAAGCCTGTACTTTGTCCCATCAGATGAGTAATCCTCCTGAGACCTAGTAAAGACCTCTTAATGAAGGAACTGCCCTAAGGATCAGCAAACTAATATTGTGTTCAATTTGGCTTCAGTTTCCCAAGGAATGTGGGAAGGCAGGGGAGGAAAGAGATCGGGAAAGACAAGTGTAATGAGTCAGTCTTTGGAAACCAAGCTACAGATTTGCCTCTAGTTACCTCATTTACAGGCTGGTTCTGGAGTTGTGGCCAGAGAGCACGCATGGTTTCAAACTGGAGCGGACTAACTTGGGACTCTGCCACTGCTCAATGTCCCCAAGTCAACTTAAGAACTAAGCTCACTCCATTATGCTCCCTTGCAAATACTTCCCCTGCCCCTTGGTAAAAACACTGGTCTCTGGTTTCCAGCTCCAGAGTCCTCTCAGCCCCCATCCTTGGGGAGAGTCCAGGCCAAAGACCTCTTCCTCCTCAACACCCCTCACCATCCCTCTGGGTCTATCCTGTAAGAAACAAGGCTCAAGAGAAGCCATTATGCTCCACATGCCTGGAGCCCTCTCCCACCTGTACACAAACACTACCACTGGAGCCCTCTCCCACCTGTACACAAACACTGCCACTGGACTCCTTCCTATATGAAGCCCACATGAAATCTATTCAGATCTTATGTGAAACTCTCCACTGATTCCTCTTCTATCTCTGCTATGCAACTTGACCTTCAATTTGCTACCCAGTACTTCCAGCTTTCCATAGACTATAGAACAAGCCTGACAGAGCTTTCTTCCATGCAGTTCTGCATTATGGACGTTCCTGAGCTGGCCCACTCACCACCACTGAACCAGTCACGTGTGGAGAATGTGTTTCAGGGCAGGAAGCAGAGCTGCTTAACAGTGATAAAAGGTCAGTAACTGAGTGGTGAAGAGCTAAAGCTGAGAAGAAACATTTGAACAGCAAGTGACAAGAATCACCTAGCAAGCAGAAAACCCCAAAACCTTTATTCACAATTTGGGAAAGTAACCACACCAGATGTAAATTGCTTTGTTGGTGCTGGGACAGCCACTGTGTGTCTTTGTATCTACCTTACTACAAGCCAGCCATGACTGACACAGGGCAGAGGGACATTCATTAATGAAGTTACCCATTTGCTAAAATAATCCATCACAACACTCAAGATGGGAAGTTTTATGTAACAGTGCTTGGCCAATCCATGATAAACACAGAGAGAGGTTAAGGTGCAAGAGGTGTCCCTTTGCTTACAGCAAGCACAATCTGATAAGGTGTAGGGAATGGTCTTAAATTGCTTCACGAGATGGCTGTAGCATTGTAGCTGGGTCACAGTGCTTTGGAGTCAGCCAGTTCTTCTCCTGTGCCACAAGCATTGGTTCCAGAAACCTCAGCTGCCTCGAGGTCCCCTTCACACACCTCCTCAAGCTCATAGAACATAACTCTACTACAGGGGTTAATTTTCTGTCAGAGCCTTTAAATCCTCATCCATTTTTAACCCGTGGCAATGTTCTCACCAATAGCCCACTAACAGAAACTAGACACCCCAGCTTCCCAGCTCGGCCCCTCTGCACAGCTCCTGCCAGCCTCATCCCTGCTTTGTTCCTCCAGGCCTGCCCAGCTTCATGCTCTTCTTCAGGGTGTGCTCTGCAAAGACACATCCCAGCATGGGGAATGAAAGACAGATGGTATCCAAGAAATGCCAGTGAAGGAGGAAGCAGTGTCAAGATGTAGCAGTAGACAACTCCTTGCAATAGCAAGCAGGACAAAGCCTAACACAACATGGTCTATCCAAAAAGGCAGTAACAGTCTCACTTAGCAAAGGAAAATGTGGACTGCTCCAGTCACAAAGTTTTTTTAAAAACTCATGATATTGCATTAAGAGTTGTCCAGCTTTTTCCCTGCCAAGGTAAAAAAGTAGGCGCTGTCTCACTTATGCTAAAATATTTGGCTGTCAACAGATTTTCATTTAAAAAAAAATATTTTCTTCCAATACAGGAAAGAATTGTGTTTCATAGGAAGATTTGTCTCAATCTCACAACTGATACACCCCATTAAAAGCTCCTGGGATCTGCTGTGTTTAGATGAATAAACTGAGATGACACAGTCACATATCCCAAGCATCTTTGGATCTTGAGAGAGAGAATAGTGCCAGCTTACATGACAGGAAATCCCTGGTTCCTTGGGTAGAGCCTGCAGTACTTCACCGATATTTCCATGCTGGTTCCATGGGGCTGCCAGCACAGATCCAACTGCACCTGAGGTCAGAGTCCAAGGGAGGTCAGGGCTCCGATTTCTACCAGCATTAAAAGAAACCTATCCAGGGAGGCACCCAAGTGAGCATCCTACTCAGTGCATGAAGCTTAAAGAGCTGGGGCAGTATCCTGAGGCAGGAAAGGATCTCAGTAAAAGGGCAGACAGCCTGCAGCTTGTTGTTAGGCCCTTTTTACTGCCTGGCAGAAACTGAGCATAAATATGTTTTAGCATAATCTGTGCATGGAGAAGTCTGATCCCCTCAAGGCACACACACAGGAGGTGCTGCAAAGCGACAGCCAAACACCAACACAGATGTGTCTGCACAAATGGTGCCAAAGGGGGGAAAAGAAAAAACTCAGACCAAGTGTTTGTTTATCCAGGAGTGTGAACTAGTCTGTGAGGTCAGCTATAGAGGACCTTGCTGCACTGAACCCTGGCAATTTGTCAAGTTCGGCACTGAGCAGAGCCACACCAGCCAGCCTGTGGGGGAGATGTCACTGCCCAGACCTCAGAGCAGCCCTTGGATACCTGCTAAATCACTCCCTGGCCATGCCCTCCAGCAGTGCTGGGGGACTTGCAGTGGTAAGAGCCCTCCCCAGTCCAAGCTGGCCCATCTGCTTCATCAATCTGGCCTTGTGAGATGAAGGCAGGAGGCTGCAGCTTAAGCTGAGATCAAGCCAGTACTTTGCCACAGGGAACTGTGCATGCTATAACACTGCCTTAAGTCAACAGTTAAATCAGTGGTACTTCATTACTTTTAAATAGTTGATCATCTGGTGTAAAAATGCAGAAAATTAAATATTCCTCCTTTCCTTCACCCCCCCTCCCCACTTCTATTCCTCTTTTCCCATCCCGCTGTCCTCCAAGTAAGGCAAAGTATGGGATTAAATCTCAAGAACTGCTCCCAGGAAATATCCTCTCCTTCAGCGTACTGCAGACCCTACCTTGGTTGAGGTAGGTCAGAGTTTCTTCGTGCAGCTTCACGGCGGGTGAGGTGGCTGTGCAGAGGACGTACTGAAAGGGTGGCAGCTTGGCATCGTTCTCAGGAGACAGCTGCGGCTCTTCCTGCTTGAAGATCGGCAGCGCAAGGACATCTCTGCAATGAGCAAGTTACACAGTCAGTCACAAAGAGTTTATGGACTACCCTAGCCTCAATCTGCATTTGGTTCTCTGAGATAACAGGGGTGGTCTCTGGAGAAACACCAGGTTAAAATGGCTAAAAAGAGGCTGGGCCTGTATAATGTAACCAGGCAACTTCTGTGTCTAGGATATCAGCACTGCACACAAAAGAACAGAGAACTGGCAAAACAGAGTATGTCTGAGAATTAATGTAAGTTTTTAAGAAAAAATTCAGATTTACTTTTCAGTTACACAGTCTTCTTGGTGAGGAAAATAATATCAAAAATACATCCTTCATCCTTGTGGATGTATTTGATTAAGAGCTCTCAGGTGAATGCCTTTCAGAAAAAAAAAAGCAAGAAAGGGCATTTTGACAGCTGAATGTCAGATTAGTAAAATGTCTTCAAGTAGCAGCCATGGGTGAGAAGCAGACACAGCTCTGGTGTACAAAGGAGATATTCAGGTAAAGGATGGCATGAACAGATGGATTAATTGATTCAGAGTATCTCCCTGCATTCTAATAAACCTGGTCCCAAGGAATCACACAGCTCTTATGTCAGCACTGGGCTACATTCATAAATGTACTCGGGTGCATGGGAGCAGCTCCATTAGGACATGCACACAGTCTGAGCTCCCACTTCTTTAAAATTCTTTATCATGTTTATCATGTGTTGGTGGTGACCTGCCTGCTGATTTAGTCCCAGGCTGATCCCAACCCACACTAATCCCCAAGCAGAACTGGTATTAGCAAGGCTGAGAGCTCAACAAATGATCAGATGATTAGTACAAAATGAGATGTCAGGAATAAGCATTCTTATCTCAGCCTGTCTGATGCTGAAGAACCACATTAGCCTCTCCTATGACACTAACACTGCTGATCATTGTGTCCACCTACTTAAAACATTAATACCCTTCCAAATTAGGAGGATTATACTGAACACAGTAACAATTCAGAATGAGTGATTCTTTTTTTCTTATTTCTTCCAGATGTGTGAAGACTCGAGATTCTCTTTACACAGGCTGCAGTTCTCCTTTTGACAATCCATACACAAAATGCTCTAAGAAAAGCCATCCAGCATGTACAGGCATGCACCCTGAAAGGGCATTAAGAATTTTTTCCTTGCCTTCTCAGTTAATGATCCACTCATAGCATTCACAACCTTGAAGGCTACCCAGGTCATCAGTGAAACAGTGCAGCAGTTTAGAGTAAACTGCTCAAGTGCCTGCTTCAAACACAGGTACTCCTGTTTATGGGAAAACAATGCCAAAGAGCAAAATGTACCATTTCAGATGCAGACAGGAGAAAAGAAACACCCATCTCTGTTTCCATTCTCTCTTCCAACCCCACACCCTCAATATTATCAGCCACTCAAAGGCATCCAGCCCCATTTGCTTCCTGGCATTACTGACATAATCACAGCTCTTGCCTAACTGCTGCCACAGAGAGGGGTTTTTTTCCTTAGAGATGATTTACTACAGTAATGAAGTGACAGAAATGCCTGCAGTAGATTTCTGAAATAGACAGCATTGCTCCACACACATGCAGGATCTGATACTGCTCCGGAGTCATCTCACTCAGCCTGGATGCCAACATTTGCTCCTCAGGATGCCAACATTTGCTCCTCTGCACAGTGCTCTCTGAATGTCTGTGGCTTCACAGATGAGAACAGGTCCAAAACTCCAGCACCCAAAAACTTTTGCAGTTCGGCAGAAACAGTGCACAAAATCTGGCCTAGGTTTAACAGTTAGGGGTGAGGAATTCGTACATATACTCACCTGAAACAGATGAGAAATTTAGGCAGGGGGAAGCCAAAATTTAAATACGATATCTCACATCAGGTTCTTTGCACCCCCCACACCTGCTGGCACAGCTGTCTGGTCGCTGAATTCTGCAAGCATGCAGGAATCCATGACTTGGTTTCTGGAAAGCTTCACCATATTAAAACTCCAAAGAAGCTGCACAAGTTAATCACATTTTTATTCCTAGAGCATTTGAACTAATGGCCTGTGGTATAATTACTTTGGGTCAAGACCTTCTTAAATATTCGACCTTATTGGAAGAGTTTGGAACTTAGAATAAGGTCAAAAGAATTTTAAAGTTGTAAGTGTATAAGTCATCACAACATTTACCCAACTCTTCACTCAAGAGTTGAAAATTAAGTTTAGGGGAAGAATAGGCTTTTACAACAGTTCCAATACTTAAAAAAAAATATTTTAAAAATCTTGAACTCATTAAAACTCTCCCAATTTTCAGCCTTATGCTAAATATTTACAGTTCTGGTCTTAAATAACAGTTAGTTTGCATACCTGGGAGGAGAGAAAGTTTTTAAGAGTTCAGTCAGCT
Source organism: Parus major (assembly GCF_001522545.3). NCBI lineage: Eukaryota > Metazoa > Chordata > Aves > Passeriformes > Paridae > Parus > Parus major. Next base: position 26,181,130 of record NC_031776.1, read on the forward strand.
GACAGAACAAAATAAAAAAGGTACTGGGTTTTTGTAAAAAAATTAATGAAAATTTACAAGAATTTTTCTGTAGTATCATCTTGCTCCAGCTACAAATACCACTGAGGTACAGCAGAACTTACACAGACATCTCAAATACACATAAAGCTCTTGATTTCTGCAAAATATAACTTCTACAAACTTTTCTTACAGCAACTTCAAATACTCTACTATTTCAGTTTCTCATGCATGTCTTGACACGTTCTCATGGAAAGTGAATTGGCCAGAATTAGACATCTCTACAAAAAAAAAACAACACGGGTTTTGTTCAACCAACCTTCCCTGAAACACCTGAGGGCATTGTTGCCATAAAAGTGGTTGTAGGGATTTTAATCCCAGATCAAACCCACCATGTTCACAGAGGCAGATACTCACTAAAGCTGAAGTTTGTTCCTAAAACACCAATAGGTCACTTCCATACCAGCAGCCTTCCTGACAGAACAGGTATCCTTTATCCTCCATCTAGCATCAAGCCTGCAAAAACAAGCTAATGTGTTTTCTGGCCCATTAAATAGAATTTAAAATGTGGAGAGTAGCCTGACCCACACCTGATGATCTTGTAGCACTCCTGCTACAAATCCATGGAGTTAATGAAGCAGCCTGACCACCCTAAACACTCTCTAATGGAGAATATGCACAAGCACCAATGCTGATGCTCCTCTGCTAGTACCATTTTCACTACCCCAAACTAATCAGATTTGCAAGTGCAAAGCAATAGAGAAGAAGACTCCTGCCATATACGCGCTGTGAAACTGAGTTATTGACATAGAGGGAGGACGTGAAGAATCTTGTACAAAGAAACGTAAAAGCTGCCAGAAGGCAAGAATCTCCCAATATTGTATCATTTGGTAATGGGAGGTTACTACAAAATCCAAAATAAAATTCCTTTGCAAGTACACTGATGGGCAGCAGGAATAGTCAAGATAACATGTGTCCTTGAAAGGGAAGCATTATCTGCGTTCGAAGAGCTTCCCCAGACAAACTCAATGTTCTCTCAAGAATGGTTATTTGGGGGTACATTTGAAAGTCGGGGTTCTTGGGCCACAAACAGGTTCTCCACTGCCACAATTCAGCAAAAATCCCACTCCAGCAACCGACACCAGCTGACGGCTGAGCTTTACATCTTCAGAAAACAAATAATTCACAAGCACCCAGCAAAAAGGGAACTCCCAAAGTTGCCTGCTTTGACATCGTTTGGAGGGAGGAAACACGGGTTTGTGCTACACATGTCACAAACTATTGTTTAGCAGCCCTTGTACTTAAATTAGGCACATTTAATTAAACTCAACTGTGCGGAGGCAGGAAAAAGCTGGTTTAGGCAAGTTCAGAAAGTGAAATTCTGTGCTTTTTACACATCGTCCCAAAAAGCAGAGAAAGAAATCCCATCCCCAGAAAACTGGGTGCCTTCTCAATTTGCCATCAGGTGCTTTGCTTTCCGCAGAGTTTTGACAGCGCTCCGCCGCTGCCGCACCTCCTCTCTTGGAGCTGCGCTACCCCAGCCCGGAGAAGCGGGAACGCGGCACAAGCAATAAAGCAACGCTGCGGAGAGCTGTCTAGCCAGGCGCTAAAACAATAAAGAAGGAAAAAAGAGCAAGCAAAACAGGAAAATAATCTCTCAGACAGAGGGAGCGGCGCTAGCCCCGGGAACCCGGCGGGCGGGCGGCCGAGGGGCCGAACATCCACCCGTGCCAGGGCCGAACATCCACCCGTGCCGGGGCCGAACATCCACCCGTGCCGGGGCCGAACATCCACCCGGGACTCACCGCAGGTAGCTGCCGCTCGAGTGCTGGTTGTAATGCTCCGGCTGCGTGTGCCAAAACAGCATCTTGGGGGCGGCCGGCGGCGGCGGTCCCTGCGCTGCCCACCCCGCGGGTGCCCGGCCCGGGTCTCCTGCCCAT
>NC_031776.1:26183227-26186780 GCF_001522545.3 Parus major
CCAGGGACCGGCCCGGGCCGAGCGCGGTGTGAGGGGCCGTGGGGCCGAGGCGCTGGGGCACGGCAGCCCCGGGCCATCCCCGGCCGGGCTGGAGCTGCCGCCTGGCCTCTGAGCTGTGTTTTAAACCGAGCCGCTCCGTCCGACAGCAGTGTGAAAGCCCTGCTGAGGCTCCTCTGAGGTCCCTGTTGAAATGAACGACAGGTGATGGCTGTAGCTCAGTGCTGTCCCTTACACCGCCCTGTGCCTCGTGTTAATGCGACCTTTGTGTCAGGGGGTATTTTCCAACTGAGAGAGCAAGAGGCAAAGTTTGCCAGAGGAAGTTTATGGAGAACAGTGTCAGAGACTAAACTCATCCCTAGGCCACTTGAAACACTCCTGTCTTTTCTATCTCGACTCCCCCACACAACATGGAGAAATCTGTTTCCTTTCCATCTCAAACTGCAGGTCCTGATCCTCACCCCCAAAGCTGCCCATAGCTGTCATTTTCCTAAGCCCCCCTGCTCTCGGGGCACCTTCATGTCCCACCAGTCCTTCTCTGGTCCGATAGCTTGGGCAGGGGGAACAAAAGGATAGAGGGGCTCCCTGTTTGGTCATTTGGTATTGGATATCCAGCAGCAGAAATGGAAACAAACTCTTAATTACTCTGTGTCATTAAACACCTTTCAGTCGGTTTTTCAGGAGAGGGCTTCCTATCCTTGAGGTTCCTGGTCAAATTTCAGCTGAGAAAAAGGCAATTTACTCGGGGTACTTGTCAGCATTCACTGTCAGATTTCACCATCAGATGAGTTTTTTCAGACAGATGAATTTTCTGTTCTCCTGCCATGATTGTAGAATATTGCTGTTGCCGTAGCATTTCTAGATCATAGTTAGGTCTAGCCCGATAGAGTCAGATGCAATCTAACTATAGGCATTGGGGTTTTTGTATCTTGAGGTAAAGAAAAATGTAGCCTGAAAGGTAACTAAGCAGCTTTACAGAGATGTTATGTGTCTAAGAGCTTTTATGAGGCATTGTATATATCTGCTTGGCTCTGTTAATTTCAGAGTAAGAAACAGCACAGTTCAATGCTCCTTTACAGTATCCTTGGTTACTACACAGACAAACACTGGTTATAGCAGAGCAAAATGGCTGGAGGTATCTTTTTTATACTCTTGAAAATATTTAGCTCTGCTCACACAACATCTGAGACCTTGATTAAGCAAAGACTATATATAGCTCTTGGACAGAGAAACAAGGCAAAGTTTGCTGAGCTGTCCAAGGACTTCTCTAAATAGTAAATATCCTTTCACAGTGTAAGTAGTTTGCTGCATCTAGTGGGGAAATATGAAGTCCAGTGTAAAAGTAAATTGCCACACTGCATGAAACAAAGGATCACATTAAGTCTGGCATGATATATTTTCTTTACTATCCTTCTAAAAAGTACATATATTGGAGTGAAAATTACTTTAAAATAATCCCATTCATTTCCTCTCTAGCCTGTTGATGAATGTAGAAAATAAGGTGAAATCTACTAATTAATTTTACAGAGACTATGGCAGCAGCTCTGTCTTCTAAATGTTTCTGTCCTTCCCATTCCTTTGAAAGCCAAATCTGATGAAGACAAAGACTTCTTTGTTCCTTGACTACCTCTCCTGAAAGAAATCTCAGCCATTTTCTGGTCTAACTGCTGCTTTTCCCCCAGTGTAGAAGTTTGTACTACAGCATCAAATATCTTCTTCTGGCCTTCAGAATCCACCACATCACGTAGGACAAATCATCCTCTGCTCCCCTCTGGGGCTCCCATTATCTGCTCTTCCTCTTATCTTAACACAACCCCTCAGTGACAAAGTCTTCTCCACCACAGCTTTCTCACCCAAACCTCCCTTTACTCTGCTACTTCCTCCCAGATCAAAGTAATTTCTTTGCTGTTCTGGTTGCTTTTCATCCCTCATTTTAGATGCTTGGTCAATCTGCCATGGTAAAACACTTTGATCATATGATTAAAAGGGATTGATTGAATATTTTGTTTGATGGATTTTTGTACTTGAGGAAATGCTATGAAGGGACCTTGGGATACTTTTTGTGTTGAAAAAAGGTATTTAAAAAACAAGTGTCTTTTCCTGTGGATGTTTATACCTGGAAACCCAAGTAGTGTGCCAGTGAGTTCAGTCCAAAAGTTCATTCTGCTGCTTCACTGTTTGTTGCAATCCCTTTAGCTAAGCACTGAGTGGGAAACATCTTTCACTTGCTTCACTGGAGGGTCGAGAGGTTTTGATAAGCTTTTCAGCACCTGGAACCAAACTAGTAGAATTTACAGTGAAGTGACTGAGTCACATATTCAGTTCCCTTTCTGCTGTGGAAGAACAGCATTCCCATTAGCCAAAGGACTAAAGGGATGTGAGCATTATAACACTGTAGAGATGGCTACAGATGTAAAAGGAGTGAAACACTTCACTTGCACGAAGCTGAAAAGAGAACATCTCTATACCTTTATGACTTCCATCACAAACATCTGAGTTGCTTCTGGGCAGTCTAACTCTGTATCAATTTAGCAATTTTGTGTTCACAAAGCCCCAGATAAACTTAAAGGATCAAAGGTGAACATTATACTGTATCAAAGAGCTTCCAAAAGCTGCCATTAGTTCATTATGGCATTAGTCAAGGGATTATTCCACCTCCCCCCTGATGCACAGAGCATAGAATCTGGATGAGCTGCAGGGATCTGAAATGAGATGGTCACCCAAGCACTGAATATGCTCTTAGGAAAAATAGTCAGCATGTGCCTTTTGTGTTGCCTTTCTGTGTATTTTAGCTTGCAGGTTTCCAGGCTTTGACTTGGGAATCCCTGGGGGAGTTCTATTGAAGCAGGCTCTGCAAGATAACCAAGAAATGTGACTGGGCTGTGACTGGCTAAATTTGCTCACCTTTCCCTGGAAAACACTGAAGGCACAAGAAACTAGAAGAGGACTGGAAACCTGAGGTTTTAATCAACTGCAATATTAAGAATGAAGAAAGGAACAGCTTTTACACAGCCCTTATTGCTCTAAATTTAAAAAGAACAACATTGCTTTGCCTTTGACAAGGTTTGGGACTGCTTCCAGTGGCAAGTGTAGACTTTCACAGATATCCCACTGAACCTCAAAGTTTTCTCATTTATTCCATGCTGGTCCACTGTTCAGATGGAAACCAGCATAGATGGGTTCACCTTGCCCTCTACTGAGCAGAACTTTGGGCAGTGGCTACCACCAGGAGTATGAATGTAGTCATGGTGTTACAGCCAAGAAGGAGGGCACTGAACTGGAAAAACTGAGAATGAACAAGGTCTTGAAAGTGTGCATTATACTGACAGAAACACAGACCTTATTTTGGTTTTACAAGAGGAAGATTAACAGGTGACTCAAACATAGTCTATAAATACTCACATGGAAAATCAACATTTCATAAAAAATGCTCCTAAACCTCACAACAAAGATAGAAGAGCCTCAGCATAAACACTGCAAGTTTATAAAGCAAGGCTAAGAACAGACTGCAGTAAATGTAATCAGCCATGAGTGTAACTTTCCCAAACTTGGTGGT